>NC_134409.1:67036187-67146187 GCF_038048845.1 Mixophyes fleayi
ACCAATAAATGTACCTGGACTGCGTAGAGGAGTGGGTCACCACAATATATATTAAAAACCCTGAACTTTTATGATTCGCACCAATAAATGTATCTGGACTGCGTAGAGGAGTGGGTCACCACAATATATATTAAAAACCCTGAACTTGTATGATTCGCACCAATAAATGTACCTGGACTGCGTAGAGGAGTGGGTCACCACAATATATATTAAAAACCCTGAACTTTTATGATTCGCACCAATAAATGTATCTGGACTGCGTAGAGGAGTGGGTCACCACAATATATATAATAAGAAAACCATCAACTTGTATGATTCGCACCAATAAATGTACCTGGACTGCGTAGAGGAGTGGGTCACCACAATATATATTAAAAACCCTGAACTTTTATGATTCGCACCAATAAATGTATCTGGACTGCGTAGAGGAGTGGGCACTGGGCACCACAATAAAATATATAAAAAACCTTCAACAGGTCTGCATTACACTGCACATACGGCTGCTCCTCCATCCTCTCCATCATATACATGTTGGAGTTTTAGCGTGTGACAACCTCTTGTTTTTGATAATGTCAGTGCATTTTGAATATTTTTCAATTTGCCCCACACCACTGAATGTACTTTATCTATGATACGCATCTATCTATCTTGACTGCGTAGTGTGGTGGCCCCGGTACACAATTTGGTACCGAGGCCACAATATAATTAAAAAACCCTCCACGGGTCAGAATTCCACCAAAAAAGGGTATGGACTGCGTAGTGTGGTGGCCCCGGTACACAATTTGGTACCGAGGCCACAATATAATTAAAAAATTGGGCATCAACTGTCACCGTTGTTTAATATCTGATACACCTAAATATGGACTGCACAGTGGAGTGGCCCCGGTAGTAAATTTGGTGCCAGGGCCACAATACCTCCTCCAAATTCCAAGTGTAGTGTTTATAAAGACAGACAGCGTCGAAGTGTTATTAGTTGACTTTCTTAACCCTAAAATTGTCCCTGTTGCAAATATTCGTGCAATGGACAGTTACTTTTTTATTGAAAGACTCAAGCTTTCAAGTGTAGTGTTTATAAAATATAAACAACAATACAGTAGTTTTAGAGCACGTCAATACCTCTTGTTTTAAATTATGACAGGGCATTTTACTTTTGGTTTAATTTCTTGAATTTGTTTAAATTTGGTTTTACTTTTTGAACATGGCAAACGACTGTTGATTGGTCATATAATGCAAAAAAAAGAGTTCCAAGATGGAATTGTCCTTGGGCCCTCACACCCACCCTTATGTTGTTGAAATAGGACATGCACACTTTAACAAACCAATCATTTCAGCGACAGGGCCTACCAAACAACTTTGGCTGAAATGATTGGTTTGTTTGGGCCCCCACACCAAAAAAGCTATTCATCTCTCCCTGTACAGACTAAACAGGCTCTACTGAGGCAAGATGTCGTCCTCATCCTCAACCTCTGATTCCTCTCCCCCTACAGTGTGTACTTCCTCCTCATCACACATTATCAATTCGTCCCCGCTGGACTCCACAACCACAGGTCCCTCTGTAGTATCTGGAGGGCAGTACTGTACTTCATTGAGGAATTGATTATTCATTTTTATAAACATCATTTTTTCAACGTTATGAGGAAGCAACCTCCTTCGCCGCTCACTGACCAGGTTCCCCGCTGCACTAAAAACTCTTTCCGAGTACACACTGGAGGGGGGACAACTCAGGTAAAATAGAGCCAGTTTGTACAGGGGCTTCCAAACTGCCTTTTTTTCCTGCCAGTAACAATATGGACTGTCTGACATGTCTACTTGGATGGTGTCAGCAAAGTAATCATCCACAATTTTTTCTATTGTGACAGCATCCAATGCAGCGAGAGTAGACATGTCTGCAATGGTTGGCAGGTCCTTCAGTCCGGACCAGATGTTATCAGCATCCCCGCCAGCGCCTCTTTTGGGAAAACTGAGCTTTTTCCTCGCAGCCATAGATGTGGAAGAAAATGAGGGTGGAGCTGTTGGCATGTCACGGTCCTCTTCAGAGGACAATCTCCTGACCAGCAGGTCTTTGCACCGCTGTAGACTTGTGTCCGCCGGAAACAGAGACACAACATACGCTTTAAACCGAGGATCGAGCACGGTGGCCAGAATGTATTCCTCTGACTTTAAAAGAGTGACCACCCTCGGATCCTGGCAAAGCGTACGAAAGGCTACATCCACAAGAGCTACATGCTTGGTGTAATCGCAATGGCTTACCAGCTCCTCCCTCACTTTCTCCAGCTGCTTCTGCAACAGCCTGATCAGGGGAATGACCTGACTCAAGCTGGCAGTGTCGGAACTGACTTCTCGTGTGGCAAGTTCAAATGGCTGCAGAACCTTGCACAACACGGAAATCAGTCTCCACTGTGCTTGACTGAGGCGCATCCCCACTCCTTTGCCTATGTCGTAGGTGGCTGTGTAGGCCTGTATGGCCTTTTGCTGCTCCTCCATCCTCTGCAGCATATAGAGGGTGGAGTTCCAGCGCGTCACAACCTCTTGTTTGAGGTGATGGCAGGGCAGGTTCATGCTTTTTTGATGTGCCTCTAGTCTGCGGTAGGCACTGGCTGAATGCCGAAAGTGTCCAGCAATTTTGCGCGCCACCGCAAGCATCTCCTGCACACCCCTGTCACTCTTGAGGTAATGCTGCACCACCAAATTAATGGTGTGGGCAAAACATGGGACGTGCTGGAAATTGCCCATATTTAATGCCCGCACAATGTTACTGGCATTGTCTGACACCACAAATCCCCATGAGAGTCTAAGTGGGGTAAGCCACTGGGAGATAATTTCCCTCATTTTCTCTAATATGTTGTCAGCGTTGTGCCTCTTATTAAAGCCTGTAATACACAATGTTGCCTGCCTTTGCACGAGCAGCCATTTTGTAGTTGCTGCTACTGATGCAGCTGTTGCTGTTGCTGCGGAAGGGGATGCATCTACCCAGTGGGCTGTCACAGTCATATAGTCCTTCGTTTGCCCAGAACCACTTGTCCACATGTCCGTGGTTAAGTGGACAGTGGGTACAACCGCATTTTTTAGAGCACTGAGGACACTTGATCGTACTTCTCTGTACATTTTTGGTATCGCCTGCCTAGTGAAGTGGAATCTCGACGGGATTTGGTACCGGGGACACAATACCTCCCTCAACCCTCTAAATCCCACTCCACTGATGGCGGACACCGGGCGCACGTCTAACACCAACATTGCAGTTGCAGCCGCAGTTATACGCTTTGCAATAGGGTGACTACTATCGTATTTTGTGGTCATGGCAAACGACTGTTGGACGGTCAATTGTTTTGTGAAAGACTTAGCGGTCTTACGACTTCCCCTCTGGGAAGATGACCGACTAACAGCAGCAACAGCAGCAGTGGCAGTAGTAGGCGTACCGCTGCAAGATTCCTCGGATGAATCCCGTATTGAGGAGGACTCAGTCTGGCTGCTGACTTGGGCTGCAGGACTGAATCTGATGGAGATTGTGGAGGAAGTTGACGAGGAGGGTGTTGCTGGTGTGTATCCAACTGGACCACGGGATTTAGGTGTCCCTGTACCGATGAGGGTCCTAGCCCCAGTTCCTGAACTAACCACTGAACTATGAAGGTTATTCAGGTGACGTATAAGGGAGGATGTTCCTAGGTGGGCAAGATCCTTACCCCTGCTTATTTGAGCTTTACATAAGCTACATATGGCCATACATTGGTTGTCTGGATTTGGATAAAAATAACTCCAGACCGAAGAGGTGCATTTTTTGGTCTTCTGACCAGGCATGACGATGGGCTTTTTCATCCCATGGACATCAGCTGTTTCCCCCCCTGGTGCCTCATTTACAATAACCACATCACCATCCTCATCATCAAGTTCCTCCACAGCGCCAGCTACATCATCAATAGCCTCCTCCCGAGCCACCTCTTCCCGTACAGTGATGGGAAGGTCAGGCTTGACAACCACCAACATCCTTGGACTCGCCTTGTGGATTTGTGATAATTTCTCTTTAGAAGGCAGAGTTGTTTGCTGTTTTGTTGCTGACAGCATAACTCTCTTCAATTTTTTGTAGGGGGGGGGGAGGAGGAGGAGGGCTAAGATCCGTGGGTGAAGCTGAACCACTAGTCATGAACACGGGCCAGGGCCTAAGCCGTTCCTTGCCACTCCGTGTCGTAAATGGCATATTGGCAACTTTACGTTTCTCCTCAGATGATTTTAAGTTTCTCTTTTTGCTACTTTTTCTTAACTTGGGCTTTTTGGATTTTACATGCCCGGTACTACGAGATTGGGCATCGGGCTTGGAAGACGACGTTGATGGCATTTCATCGTCTATGTCATGACTAGTGGCAGCAGCTTCAGCATTAGGAGGAAGTGGGTCTTGATCTTTCCCTACTTTATCCTCCAAATTTTTGGTCTCCATTATATGTAGCACAAGATACTGCAGAATGTGTGAACTTGGTAATATTGCAGTACCAATGGACTTATACTGCTGGATTGGTTTTGCAAATTTGGTTATAATTATATATTTTTTTTTTAATTTTTAATTTTTTATTTTTTTTTACTTTTTTTTTATTTTTTAAAAACTTGGGAATAATGGGGAAATAACTATGCCCTTAGAAGTACAGAGCACAGGACACAGCACCACTGGACTGAACAGGACACGGCACAGGACCCAGCAGCACTACGGAACTCAGCAGGACAGAGCACAGGACACAGCACCACTGGACTGATACTGCAGAATGTGTGAACTTTGTAATATTGCAGTACCACTGGACTTTTACTGCTGAATGTGTGAACTTGGTAATATTGCAGTACCAATGGGCTTATACTGCAGGATTGGGTGTGCAAATTTTGTGGTAATTAAAAAAAATTAAATTAGTTTTTGGTATTTTTTTAAATAACTTTTTTTTATTTTTTTAAACACAGGGGAATATTGGGGAAATAACTATGCCCTTAGAAGCACAGAGCACAGGACACAGCACTACTGGACTGAACAGGACACAGCACAGGACCCAGCAGCACCACTGACCTCAAAAGGACAGAGCACAGCACACAGCACCACTGGACTGATACTGCAGAACACAGCACAGCACAGCACAGCACAGAACTAAACAGCACAGCACAGAACTAAACAGCACAGCACGAGATCTACCAGGACAGAGGACCACCTAACACACCCTCCCTCTACCCTGATCAATGCCCGAGTGAAGATGGCGGCGACTAGCGGGGAATTTATAGGATCCGAGTATCGCGAGATCCGACAACGGGATTATGAGTCAGAGCCTCAGTTTCAGATTTGAATTTGGCGCCAATACCCGGATCTGTCTCGGATCCGACTCGGATCGGCAACGTTCGGGTGGGCTCGGATTTCAGAAATCCAAGTGCGCTCATCTCTAGTTGCTACCCTGAGATTTTTGACCAAATGCAGCACAGCAATTTTACCACAAGCTCTGGGTTTGATCATACCTGAAACCTGTGATGCTATCGTACAAGTTCTGCGTGAAAGTTGGTAAAATAAATAGTCTGGTTGTTTTTTAAATAGAAACTAAGCATATTAACATATTATAAACCACAGAAACAAAATATACATTGCAAAAAAATGTAGAGATGTATAAGCACTACTTTTCACCTGTATGCTGCCGGGATATGGAACCCATCTTTGCACATCAGAGAAGGGTTGTAGATGGAAATGATGGGAAAGTGGAACAAATATTTTTGAGAATTGAGGGCAAACATTGATTTGGGTCTACGGGGGTATGAGACCCATCTCTGGTGTGCAGGCCAGACTTAAATAGGGCACACAAAAAGCATAAAAAAGTATAACAATATTCTAAAAAAAAACCACAGGAGTCACAGTTGTTCGTATTGAAAATGTTCGCTGTTTTCAAAAGGTGATGGACTCCCTGTATACTGCACCATACTTGTGCTACCCATAGGTGTAGAAGTCTTGTATACTGCCGGGGTACCAGATTGTCCTCCCATGACGGGTTATTGCATGTGGAGTGGTAGTGGCCGAAAGATATATGATTGGGCCGACCTGAAATGTAGTTGCTCCTGTGTTTGGGGGACTGTTCTACTTGGCAATATGTCATCTGTTTGTATAAGTTCAGGTGTATAACTTCTCTCTGTCTCCATGTTGCAGGTGGACTGTCGAGTAATTTTCTCATCAAAGGTGAAGCACAAGAGGTCAAAATAACACAATTTGGGCACATGCACATCATCAGCCCCTGCCCCAGATTTTTGGAGGCCTCAAACGTGTTCAGTTCTTTTTTAAATACAGTCCTAAGGTTCTGTATCTTCCCCTTTGCCAACTGTACAGTTCCTCCGGGGTAAATTGGAAGGTACACTTTCCCAACATCTTCCAAAGCTGCACTCCTCTATTGCCTGTTAGAATATTCTTTGTATATTGTTTTCCACAAGCAGGTATGGAATCTGTAGGTCTCAATGAACTCCCTCATGAGTTTCACACTTCTGTCTGATGCCATGGCAAATTATTTTCGAAGAAAAGATAAACAATAAACACTATATGGAGAAAAGTTTTCGGACGCTTAACCATTACAAAAACAGGGACTGTAATGACATTGTATTCAAATACATACACTTTATTATGGAGTTGTTTCTCCTTTTGCAGCAATAACAGCTTCCACTCTTTTTGAAAGGCTTTCGACAAGATGTTGCAGTGCTTCTGTGGGAATTTGTGCTCATTCATTCTGTACAGCATTTATGAGGTAAAGCACAGATGTTGGACGAAAAGGCCTGGCTCACAATCTCTGCTCCAGTTCATCCCAAAAGTGTTTGATGGGGTTGAGGTCAGAGCTCTGTGTGGGCCAGTAAAGTTCTTCCACACCGAACTCATCAACCATGTCTTTGTAGTCCTTGCTTTGTGTACTGGGGTACAGTCATGTCTGAATAAAAAAAGGGACTTCCCCAAACAAAGTTGGAAGCATAGCATTGTCCAAAAAGACTCGCCCATTTGGCTGCCAAACAGATAAGCGTGATTCATCACTCCACAGAACACGTTTCCACTGCTCCAAAATCCAGTGTAGGTGTGCTTTACACCACTCCATCCTGGGATTTGGCATTTTGTCTTGGTGATGTGAGGCTTGCATGCAGCTGCTCGGTCATGGAAACCCATTCCATTAAACTCCCGCTGCACAGTTTTTGTGCTTACATTAATTCCAGTGGAAGTTCAGAATTCTTCAGCTATGGAATCAGCAGAGCGTCGGCGACTTTTACGCATCATGCACCTTAGCAGTTATTCACCCCGCTCTGTGATTTTACATGGTCTTCCGCTTCATGGCTGAGTTGTTGTTATTCCTACACTTTCTAATAATATCACTTACAATTGACTGTGGAATATCCAGCAGGGATGAAATTTCACGAACCATCTTATTGCAAAGGTGGTATCCTATCACAGTACCACGCTTGAAGTCACTAAGCTCATCAAAACAACCCATTTTGTATCACAAATGTTTGCAAATGGAGACTACATGTATAGGTGTTTTTATACACCTCTGGCAACGGGTCTGATTGAAACACCTCATTCAAAAATTAACAGGTGTGGCCAAATACTTTTGTCCATTTAGTGTATGTTGTCAGATTTCTGTACACACTAAAAGTGAACAAAAAGTGTAAACATCTAGTGGTATAAATAATAAAAAAATAACATTAATAATAAGAATAATAAGAATAATAATAATAATAATAATACTAATAAAACACTCATATAGTAGCATATTTACATACACATTACAAAAAAAATACAAGCATTCCTGTGTAAACCCCCCCCCCCCACAAAAAAAAAACATATTTTACATACACACCCCTAAGCGATAATATACAGAAAGTCTTGTGTCATAAGTAAGTACCTTGCTGTAATAGCAATGAAATCAGGTAAACCGTTGGTGGTATCCGTTCATATGCTACCAAAAATTCAGGGCAATTTTTTTCTGACACATCTGCAAACACGAGGTTATTGTACATGAATGAACGTTCACCCACAATGCTCTATTCTGTACCTGAAGCTGCCATAAATTGGTCCATACCAACTGCGAACGCTTGTCTGCGTCCATTAAAATTATAGAGGAGCAAGTCTAGCGGTACGAGTGAAGATGCAGATGAGCAACAGGTGCTGGAGAAAATTGACAGAAGTGATGGAGGACTGGAGGGAGATGGAGAAGAAAGATTGCAATTGGAGGACATTAAAAGAGCCAAGCCAATGAGCCCAAGGGAAATGGAGATGATGTTGAGAGTGCTGGACCAGCAAGACTACGATTGTCAAAAGCGAAAATACCAAAAAGTTAATCACCAAAAAGAAGTGATTGTGCAAAAAGTCATAAAGCAGATCAGAGATAAACTCAGGAAAAACAATTACAAATCCAAAAACTGTGTTCCGACTTCAATAATAAAGAGCAAAAAAGGCTTATAAGAATCTGAAAGAAGATTGAAAAAAGTGAGTATTTAAGTGGTTATTAAAAATGTTTAAAACTAGTTAGTAATCAATGTTGGTAATTAATAAAAAAGACTAGTATGATTAGTAAAAGTTTGACATCTATTTACAGAAAGAAGAATGCACGATGAATTGTGTTGTGTAACAAGTGAAAAGTTAAAATGAAAGATGCTGTAACAACTATAAAAGTCACAAAGATAGGAAATGGAGAAATAATAGAGGCACCGAATAAAGGTAATTGAAAACCATTAAAAAAGTGAAGCAGATGTAAAGGACACCCTGTACCATTATATAAAAAAAAATGGTGTCTATATATCAGTTGGTTTGGACCAGCACAGCAGCATATCTGGCCAGACCCAAGAGGGACATCAGCATAAAGTGATTGCAAGTAGTGTTCAAGGTGAGCAAATGGTAGTAGTCCCCTTGGTAAAAACAATGTTGTGTTCTGCTTCTTCGTTAAACATAATTACAATCATTTTCCTTTCCTCATATTGATATCATCATCATATCTGATGAAAACTTACAGGGAGAGAAAGATGCAACACGCAGTAATATTAATGATACTTACGGTGATGGGAAAGGTGTTGTTTAGAAAAAGAAAAGCTGAAGAAATATTTTAAAGAATTGAAAGCAAACATCAGCGATGTTAAAAAAAAGTTCTACAAACTGGAGAAATATTGCCTAGAATTGTTTCAAATATATGAGAGAGTAATGTTAGAATGCGGCAGTAAGGGCAACTGTTAAATACGTTTGTGGATTAAGAAGTTCTGCTAATTTTTTTTTGAACATCTGTTTCAGTGGATATTTTTTTCAAATTAAAATAAGTTCTATTGATAACAACTCTGTGGTTTTACTTGTGCACAACGCACGCACGTGTACACGCACACACGCTAGACATACTTTAAGTACAGGAAAAACCAATGAACATCTATGGTCTTTGGGAGACACAGAGGATGGGTGCAGGTGACAAATTATTAAAGGTGACATATGCAATACATATCTATGAATACACAGCTCTGTTAATTTGGTCCAGACAGGATGGACACAGGGGTCTAATTATGCAAGGAGGCATATACAGTACACTACTCATATATATAAATTGCTAGCTGCTCACCTATTACTGTAAGTTCTATACACATAGAGGTTTCACTGGCCCTAATCAATATACATACATACATGAATATTATGGCATTGTATTTTATAAATAATTAGTAAATACACATAAATCTAAGATTATTATGGGAATGTATTTTATAGACAATTAAATGTAACAATACAAAATCAAATAGATGGACACTCGTCACATCAGTACATAAATTATAGTTTAACGAGAATATTTATTTTCACATGTGGTAAGAATACATGTTTAAACACTTGCATACAGGAACAGATAAATGTCATATGGAGCGTGTAAAACAAGTTTAGTATTGCTTCTCCAATAAAAACACATTATTCCTACTTGACTGACTTTCTAGCACCACACCACGTGGGAGCGGTAGTGACAACATCAGAAATTTATATATACACGACCACAAATGGAGATGCTTGAGGAACTATCACCAGTTGGTTGAGCAATCGGTCGTAATCTCATACACACTGCAGGATCAGAAGGCAGTTGGAACGAGATTTATAGTTCCGCTGAACAATCTAATGAAAAGACGATCGGTCCCTGAAATGACAGTCGTTCATCGTGCAAGTGTACACACTAATGGGATTTTGGGCCAAACAATCGTTTATCAGGTGTTAGGCCTGATAATTTGCTGAAACCCCTGTAGTGTGTACCCAGCGGTAATGTAGTGAGCAAGTTCTCCGACTGAGGATTTCTTCCCTTTTGGCATGCTGGTAGAATTGTTGGATTAGAGCAGAGATTTTATTTGGGTATGTTTGAATGCACTCCACTGATACATCTCAAGGACAAAAGGGAATAGATGGGCATTGTCTTCAATCTGTTTGGTGCCAAAAGAGATGGATTGTCTGATAATAAGCGACAGGCCTTAGCAGGGTAATGTAAATACAATGGGCCTGATTCATTAAGGAAAGGAAAGAAAAAAATTAGTAACTTTGCACCTTGGCAAAACGATGTTGTATTGGAGTGGGAGCTAAATTTAAAATGTGGGAACAGATTTTTAGTTGGGGAAGGGCATGTACTAAATCAACTTTGAATTTCAGTGTAAAAGTAAAGCTGTCAAATATTTGTGTGCTACATGAAAAAGCAGCCAGTATTTAACTTATGTGCAAAATAATAAACTAATATGCACCCCTAACATGGTTTTGTCCAGGAGAAAACTTCCTTAAGGAATCAGGCCCAACGCCTAGATTCAACTAGGAATAATATGGCCTGCAGATTTGGTGGTTTTGGTCATTCAGGTAAGAATACACATCTAGATATATACCTCCACTACATGGGACGTGAGGCATTGTGATGTAATTCTGGGGATCACTTTCAGTTTCACTGAATTTATGAGTTTCATACCACTTAATAGTACTTGGTGGACAAACTATATTTAGTCTTTTATCTGGTGGATGATGGTTTGTTGTTACGTAGATATTTAGAGGTATCCTGTTAAATACGTAGTCTGCTTAATGTAATAGGACCATATTATATATTATGCATTTGTTTTTCATTATTGAGGAAGGGCTTAAAAGATATTTATGTATAGCTAAATAATGCTTCTCTTGGGCAGATGTTGTGTCTGTAGGCCAGAGGCCTTGGGCTCAATTTGTAGCCTTTCGTTGCATTATTAGAGCCTTTACTTGTTTGTTTTTATCCCCTTTTCCTATCCTGCTAATTAAGGTAGGTTTGCATGGGTGTGCTAACTTTTTGCAAGGTGGTCAAAGCATGAGCAGTACGGAAGGCTATGGGATGGCGCTTGCAGAGAGATAAGGTGCCTATGAATGTTCTTGGTGTCAGGCTTGTGGATTACCAGTCCCTCTGAAGTACACCTGCACCAGCTCTCAATAAACTTTTTGCCTGTAGCCTATGATGAAGCAGATGTTGCAGGGAGAATGGCACCAAATTAGGCTCGATAAGGCCAGTCAATATAAAAAGTAAGTAGCTTCAGTCCACAGACAGTGAACTTCTCTGAGGATGCTCGTCACTGGGACCCCAGTGTCTGCCTGCTGAATAAACCCTGCTACCACCAATGGAAGATGGCAAGAAGGTAGAGGACAGATTGAAGGCCACCTTTGCTGTGAGCTGAATACGGCTTCCAAAGAGGGTCCTGTGCAGGTATAAATGAGCTATAGGGTGCCCTATGGTGAAATAAACTTTCAGACTTAAGCATTTCAACTGCTCATTTGTTCTCAAATTTGGAATACATGCATACATCATGTCTCTTTTATTCAAGTGGAAATCCTTTAGAAATTAGCATTGGTAGAAAGCAATTTATTAAACTCAACCCTTACATAAGGGCATGGGAATACCCTTATAATATTACATGATACAGCTAGGATCATGAGTTCAATTCCCAACCATGGCCTTATCTGTGAGGAGTTTGTATGTTCTCCCCGTGTTTGTGTGGGTTTTCGCTGGGTGCTCCGGTTTCCTCCCACACTCCAAAAACATGCTGGTAGGTTAATTGACTGCTTCTTAGGGTGTGTGTGTCTGTGTTTGCAGGGAATATAGACTGTAAGCTCCAGTGAGGCAAGGACTGATGTAAATGACAAATATTCTCTGTACAGCTCTGCAAAATTGGTGGCGCTATATAAGTAAATGGTGATGATGATTTAAATACACACACACACATAGATTCCCAGTCATTCCAGAATCCCCAACCATGCTGGATAATGTATGATTTTCCTAACCTATACTACATTATTTCACTTTTCACTCTTTATACTATATAGATATGGTTAGTTCTTGAAATGTTTTGCTTATAGTCTAAAACTATGCACACGAGTACATGTGACTGCACCACACTTCCAGCAGGTGGCAGACAGGGATCACTCTAGGGGAAAACCAGAAGCCTTTGTTTCTACTAAGCAGAAACAAAATACACTTCTAAGCACAGTTGTGGTTCAGCCCTTTGAACTGTTCATTGTTTCATGCAGTTTAGGACAGACAACTGAAAGCCAGTTTGACTGTTTGCTAAGCCATGTCTTAAGCAGTTTCACTTTATTCTTCAGCTCATTAAAAGTAATTTTAAATTAGTAAATAATCAGGACTTTTAAGGATGTTTTTCTGTAAGAATATTTTTTACCAGCTGCCAATTGTACTGCTTCTTGTTCAGCTTCTTAAACAAAATTCCTGTGCAGAAACAGATTTAGGAAACACACCGGATGGAGCTTCCACTTTAGCGTTTGTTTTTGATGTCACTGGATCCATGTACGATGACTTAGTACAAGTGATAGAAGGCGCATCAAAAATTTTAGAGACATCTTTAAGCAGACCAAGGAAGCCGCTATATAATTTTGCTTTGGTGCCATTTCATGATCCAGGTAAGAAATGCCTTGTTATTTGCAAACCTTGACCTAATGTATCTGTGTGAGATCATTTGATGTATTCTACATATAAGAAATGTATATAATAGTTTTGAACGCCTGTACATATTTGAAAATGTCTTATTATTGTTTTATTTATGTACAGTTACAGATTGTAGCAAAATATAAACATAAAACCACTTGGATGAACTTTAAAAGCTACAGTGGGTTACAAATATTTGTGGATACATCCCTTTTCTAGCATCCAACAGTTAATGTCCTAGTTCTGGAGTAATCATACATTCTGTATTTTGTATATTTCTGTGCTATTTGGTGTTTGTGGTTTTGTATATTAAGCTATCTTGTTGTTGATATGTACTAGATGTCTGTCCAAATTTGAGAACAAATGTATGTGGCTGGACCACAAGCAGTTGTGCATCTGTTTACACAAAGTTTAACTGTTCCTCCTTGGCTGATACAGATGTTGAATGCCATGAGCCTGTTATCTGTTCTCTGTTATCAGAGGAATGCACAAAAACTACTGAAAATCTGCACCTAAGAAGTTGTGAAACACAGTAGAAAATCTAACCAAAAATTAAGATCCCTTATTAACAAGGATTAAAGCACTTTGTTCGAATGTGTTTATATTCAATAACTGTTTAATGGGTTTGGTTTTAGGAATTGAACAAAAAGTGTCCCAGTATTTTGTTTAATAAAAACAATTTGACTAGGGACAAAATGTGGATTGAAGGCCCCTAAACTACTCTTCACTTGACATTACTTGGGGCAGGATTATAAAAACAATTTAGTGCCAATTTCTTCATTAAACTGTCATTTTCAGTATTGCAAACCTATTTGTAGCAGGCTACTTGCAATTGATAAAGTTGGTTAATTTGAAGCAAATGAAAAAATTCAAACTTCACAATAGATTTTTAATATACTTATATTTTATTGCAGCAGGTCATTATTATTCCTTATTATGCACATTTCTTCTGTTTGAAATATATGGGGTGATCCTCATAACCAGCCGTGTTTTACCGTTAGTGGCAATTATACAGTACATTATGTTACATAACACTTTCAAAGAGAGTTATGTGATACACAATAGACTTCACTACTTATCAGATATAAAGATATAATTTATAGTGACATCACTAATCTCCAAATACAAGTTGAATGTAAGAATGTTGTATTATGTTGAAGTACATCTAAAACTTGGTAACAAAAGGTGTTTTGATCATAGTCAAATGCAGTGATGACATTATTGCTCCCATCATTTATTCACTGTCATATATTGTTGTGTATTAAAGCACTAAGACTGATAATATGTAGCCTGAAAACAGATATGAGTAAACAGAAAAGACACAACATGTTATATCAAAATACAACTACCAGATAACCACATAACCCAGCATGTTCACGTGTACATTAACAACATGCTTCCATGTAAATATATGGCACAGGTAAACATTGATTGACATGTACCGTATAATATACATTCTTATTTGCCTATGTTATTTTTATTACTTGGGCAAACCATTTGTCCTTTTAGGGTCCAGCTAATCATGGTACATCTATAGTTGATGCCTTTGAGACCAACTCAGATAACTTCTCACACAAACCATTCCCCAGAGCTTTCATGGCATAGAATCCATTACCTTCCCTTTGAGCCATTCTTGTCATCCATGAACATCTCTTGTCTTGAGAAGATAACTGTGCAAAATAGTTATTACAGACATATGCTTTCTGGTTCCATCAACTTGACACAAAGGGCCTCTGTAAAAAAACGTATATGGGTCTGCATGAGGCGGTGACATGATATCGCAGCCAGTTAGAAGGTGTTTGTGTTTGATGTACTCAGTAAATCTCTGCCTCACTGTCAGTTTCACAACATTAAAAACTAAAGCATCAAACACAACTTAAGGTAGAATATCTGTTATAACTACATAATGTTTCACAAGTTCTCATTATTAACCCATTCATACTTTTACAGTGCTATAGGGACTTATAGAGCAAATGGAAAATACAATGTAAGTGTACTGAATTAACCATGGATGGAAACTTATGTACCACCTCAATTTGGAGTCTATTTATCAAATGGAGAAAAGCTCTATCTTCGGCGAAAGTGTTTATCGGAGACAGGGATTTTTTTCCCATTTCACAATATCAAGGGGTTAACGCTGGAGCTAGCACTGCTGTCACCAGAGGTGACCCCCACAAGTGAAAAGATTAATTGGGTTTCTCCAGCAATATCTTTACCATGCAACTGGTGGTTTTCTACCCCTGCCATAAGCAACTTTAGAAATCCTGCCCAGTTGGCATGTCTTAGTAAATAGACCTCTTTGTAACCTACAATTACTCAATATTTCTCTATTCTTTAGATGGAAATTCCAATTACACTATGTCAGTGGTTCCCAAAGTTTCTCAGATTGAGGCATCCTTAATTTTGTTCAAAGAACCCCTAATCCAAAATAATGTAATAAGTATTTAGGGTGGAACAGAAATATTTATTAAATTGTTTGCAAAAATAATACACTTAAATCCAAGGGAAAAGGATATTTTTATATTGTTTTCCAATTATATTTCTGTCAAAGAACAATTTACAGTACAAGTTTCATTAACAGGATTAAGATCAAACAAAATAAAACAACAATATATACAAAAATCATCACACTGTGCCCCTTCATCACCATGCTCCCTCCTTCATCACTCTGCGCCCTCCTTCATCATTCTGCGCCCTCTTTCATCATACTTTGCCCCTTCACCATCACACTGTGCCCCATCACCATCATACTGTGCTCCTACACATCATACTGTGCTCCTACACCATCACACTGTGCTCCTACACATCATACTGTGCCCCTTCACCATCATACTGTGCTCCTACACCATCACACTGTGCTCCTACACCATCACACTGGGCTCCTACACCATCATATTGTGCTCCTACACCATCACACTGTGCCCCATCACCATCATACTGTGCTCCTACTCCACCATACTGTGCTCCTACATCATCACACTGTGCTGCTGCCCCATCACACTGTGCCCCTTCACATCACACTGTGCTCCTGCACCATCACACTGTGCTCCTTTACCATCATACTGTGCTTCTACACCATCACACTGTGCTCCTACACCATCATATTGTGCTCCTACACCATCACACTGTGCCCCATCACCATCATACTGTGCTCCTACACATCATACTGTGCTCCTACACCATCACACTGTGCTCCTACACATCATACTGTGCCCCTTCACCATCATACTGTGCTACTACACCATCACACTGTGCTCCTACACCATCACACTGTGCTCCTACACCATCACACTGTGTCCCTTCATAATCACATGTGCCCATTTGCTATGACACTGCGCCCCTTCGCACTGTGACCTTTCACCATCACACTGTGCTCCTACACTATCACACTGTGTCCCTTCAAAATCACATGTGCCCATTTGCTATGATACTGTGCCCCTTCGCACTGTGACCTTTCACCATCACACTATGACCTTTCACCATCAAACTGTGACCTTTCACGATCACACTGTGCCCCTTCACAATCACATGTGCCCCTTAATAATAACACTGTACCCCTTCCTAAGATTCCTTTTATTACACTGCCCCTTTCATTCTCTGTTCATTTTCTTACCTTTTACATGGCCTTCTTTCTTCTTTTTTCTACTTTTTCTCTTCTGTCTTCTTTTCTTCTGGCTCCTCTCTGCGCCTCTCCTCACTGAAAATGTTGAGTGTGATGACATCATTCCCGACAGTCAGTGCAAAGGGAGGAGGCTGCCGGGCACCATACCGGTAAGCTGTTTTATTTTGGTGGGCCGGTGGAAAGATGGGGCATGGCAGGTAGAAGGGAGTGCTTGGCTCTGCTTACTGGCAGCCCTGGCCACAATACCCCTGTAAGATCACCACAGCACAGTTTGGGAACTGCTGTGCTATGTTAAACTCAAATGAACTATGCTCACAGATCAATGGTTGCATCTTAAGGCAGTGCTGAATTTATCATAATCTGTGCCTATAAATATTTGAATGTTATAACTGTGTGTTATGACTGCCTTTGTTTTGTATCTGGCAGCAGTACCTATAATTCATCAGAGGTGCTGCTGCTGTCCTGCTCCTGAACTCTGCAACATGCCTGAAGGAGTTAATCTCATTGTCTGATGCTAATTAGAACTGAACCTGTTGCACTGCTTTAAGTACCTGCCTCTAGCTGTGCTCTGGGCAGTTCATCCATTTGTTCCTGGCTGCTGCTAACCTGCTCCTGTGCTATTTGATATATACCTGCTGGACTGAACTTCTGTGTATGACCCCTGCCTGTACCTTGGACCTTGCCTGAGACCCTGAATCATTTGCCTGTACCTTGGACCACGCTGTTTTGCCTGTTTCCCTGACCTTTTGGACAGACTTCTGGACCTCGCCTATTTGCTTGATCTCTGCCTGCCTATTTGGATTTGTTTGTCTGGTCTCTATTTGATCCCTGGACTCTGTCTGCTTTCCTGGACAGCCTTGTGCCTTCTGGACTGGGGTAAACTTATTATACTTGTTCCTGCCATTTTACTATACAGTCTCTTTTGGAACCTGTTATCCGTGGATTTGAGTTATCTTTGTTAATATATTTACCTGAATAAAGACACTTTGCCTTACACTTCCGTTGCACTTTGTGAATGCACTGGGATTCATAACATAAACATGATGAACTGCCATACAATCTGGGCCTGCTGATTGCACGCCCTCTGCCTTAGTCCTGGAATTCCTAGTTTTGTTGCATTGAACTCTGTGTTTGGCTATTAGACATGTCTGTAAATCCACAATTACAAATGCTGCAAATGGACATTGTTCAGCTCCGTTACCAAATCATACAACTATCCACTTTACTCCAAGAACTGCTTAAGACTCTTCCTGCTGCTGTGATAAGTAATTTCAACACTAATTCTGATTTTAAAGCAACAAACTCCTCTAATGAAAGCATTCAGACTGCAGAGAATCCTCCCAGAACTTTTTCTGACATTGGTGCTGCATCTATTGCATTGCCAGTGGTCCCTACCATTAGGGAATCTAAACGACCAAGCTACGTCCTGCGGTGCCAGTTCCAGTTGCCGCCTGTCCTGCGGTGCCAATTCCAGCTACTGCCTGTCCTGCGATGCCAGTTCCAGCTACTGCCAGCAATGAGTCTCCGGCCATCGCCTCCTGTTTCGAGGTGCCAGCCTCTGCCTTCAGTCCTGAGTCCGCTGTGTCCGGTCCTGAGTCCGCTGTGTCCGGTCCTGAGTCCGCTGTGTCCGGTCCTGAGTCCGCTGTGTCTGGTCCTGAGTCCGCTGCCTCTACTCCAGGGTCTTCAGCCGCTGCCTCTACTCCCGGGTCTTCAGCCACTGCGTCCGGTCCTGAGTCCGCTGTGTCCGGTCCTGAGTCCGCTGCCTCTACTCCCGAGTCTTCAGCTCCAGAGGGGGTGCTGCCCTTACAGTCTGCTCCAGAGGGGGCGCTGCCCTTACAGTCTGCTCCGGAGGGGGCGCTGCCCTTACAGTCTGCTCCAGAGGGGGCACTGCCCTTACAGTCTGCTCCTGAGGGGGCGCTGCCCTTATAGTCTGCTCCAGAGGGGGCGCTGCCCTTACAGTCTGCTCCAGAGAGGGCGCTGCCCTTACAGTCTGCTCCAGAGAGGGCGCTGCCCTTACAGTCTGCTCCAGAGAGGGCCCTGTCCCTCCAGCCCTTTCCAGAGAGGGCCCTGTCCCTCCAGCCCTTTCCAGAGAGGGCCCTGTCCCTCCAGCCTGTTCCAGAGAGGTCCATGCGGTCCAGCCCGAGTTGCCAGTCCATGCGGTCCAGCCCAAGTTGCCAGTCCATGCGGTTCAGCCCGAGTTTCCTGTCCATGCGGTCCAGCCCGAGTTGCCTGTCCATGCGGTCCAGCCAGAGTTGCCTGTCCATGCGGTTCAGCCCAAGTTACCACTTGGTGCTATCTGCATTGAGGCATCTCACAGTGCTGTCTGCATTGAGGCATGTCACAGTGCTGTCTGCATTGAGGCATCTCACAGTGCTCTCTGCTCTGAGGCATCTCACAGTGCTGTCTGCTCTGAGGCATCTCACAGTGCAATCCAGTCAGAGTGCTGTGCGCAGTACGGGCTTCCCGTCAAGTGTGTCCAACTTGCCGTCCCAGTCGGGACTTCTGCTCTGCCGTTCCAGTTGAGGACTCTCCAGAGTCTGCTGCACAAGCTGGGTACTCTCCAGAGACTGCTATTGAGCCTGAATGCCCAAAAGCCTCTTCCGAGTCATCAGATCCTCCTCCAGTCTTCTTTGATGGAGACATCAAACAGTTTGTTACGGTACTCGAACTTTCCATGAAACATTTTCAAGAATGTCCGGATTATTTTGTTGACCAATTTAACCAAGTGGGTTCAATTATTATGTCTTTTAGAGGGGAGCCACAAACCTGGGCCTTCTCATTACTAAATTCCGATGACCCCATTATTGATAATACCATGGACTTTGTTAATGCTGTTTTTCAGAAGTACACTCCATCCACAGTCAAGTCATCTGATCATGATTTTTCTGTGCCCGTTCCAGCCTGTGCGGCAGTTCCTGCACTTGTCCATAAGATCTATATGAATGTGTCTTCCATCAGACAGTCTAGGTCACCTAGGAAGAAGGTTAACAAGAATGGAAAAACCTTTGCTTTGCCACTTTAGTCACAACAAACACCGACCTTGGTGACTGGCTTTTTGGGCATATCATCATCTGGTTATGAAATAAAAAGTCCTATCCCGACTCTAGGCTGGGACTCAGACTTTGAAAGTGAATTTGTGGAGGATACTAGAGAGTTAGTGGACGAACTTTACAATTCTTCTGCTTCTGAAGAATTGGGTCTTCTCTGTACTCCATTAGAGAAGAGCCCAATTGTGTCTTCAGGGAGATCTTATAAAAAGAAAAAGAAGAGGAGAAAAACCTGAAGGGAGCAATAATGGAGCGTCTGGAATCCGCTCCTTAAAGGGGGGGGGCTATGTTATGACTGCCTTTGTTTTGTATCTGGCAGCAGTACGTATAATCCATCAGAGGTGCTGCTGCTGTCCTGCTCCTGAACTCTGCAACATGCCTGAAGGAGTTAATATTATTGTCTGATGCTAATTAGAACTGCACCTGTTGCACTGCTTTAAGTACCTGCCTCTAGCTGTGCTCTGGGCAGTTCATCCATTTGTTCCTGGCTGCTGCTAACCTGCTCCTGTGCTATTTGATATATACCTGCTGGACTGAACTTCTGTGTATGAACCCTGCCTGTACCTTGGACCTTGCCTGCTTGCCTGAGACCCCAAATCATTTGCCTGTACCTTGGACCACACTGTTTTGCCTGTTTCCCTGACCTTTTGGACAGACTTCTGGACCTCGCCTATTTGCTTGATCTCTGCCTGGCTATTTGGATTTGTTTGTCTGGTCTCTATTTGATCCCTGGACTCTGTCTGCTTCCCTGGATAGCCTTGTGCCTTCTGGACTGGGGTAAACGTATTATACTTGTTCCTGCCATTTTACTATACAGTCTCTTTTGGAACCTGTTATCCGTGGATTTGAGTTATCTTTGTTAATATATTTACCTGAATAAAGACACTTTACCTTACACTTCCATTGCACTTTGTGAATGCACTGGGATTCATAACACTGTGTCTATCTTGCTTTTTACCCAGCACCAATCTGTTTGTCGCAGAGTTATGTTCTAGTCTAAAATGTGATTGCACATTTCCATCCACCAAAAATTATGTATGGGGTATATAGCAGTTTGTAGAGATAGGAAGGATTGCATACTGTCTGGTACTGCTATATATTCTGTAACACATATAATAGATGTGATATCTTGCGGAATACATGCAGTTCTATGGATCATACTGCCTTTTGTCACAATGTATAATTACATCAGCTCAGGCAAGTGGCTTTTTCACAAATTCTGTTCATTGTGATAAAACATTTTGTGCTTAATTTACTATTGAATACTAGGTAGAATTAATCATTACAGAATAATGCAATTAACATGAATTTGAATCACACTTACCAACTTTATACTCTTTCCCTCTGGGAGATCCTAGAGGAGACGTGAAGTATGAAAAAGGAGGGGGGCGCAGCGGCAGGGCGAATCATATCATTTTTGCCCAAAATTACACAATTCAATGCAAATTGCATCATGGAGGCTCCCATCCTGCCCACTTCACTAGGAAGTGGGCAGGATGCGGCAGAATGGCCTGTTCTCCGCGAGTCCAGGAGATCTACCCGAAATTCAATAGTCTGATTTTAATTCTTTGTCCCTGTACAAAACCTATGTAAATGATAAGAAAAATGACTAAAATGTAAAAGAGCAATCTGAATTGCAATGTTTTGATATGTTTATTTCCCCCAGAAAATAGATATTGTTATTCATGTTGTTCACTTGTATAGTTACATCTGATTACAAAGTGCAATCTCATCAAAAGGCTCCTAGTAGAAGAGCTCTAAGAGAAGGCAACATGTTGTCTCTGCTGATACACAAATGTGGGATTAATTGTAATAATGATAATAATAATAATTTTTATTTATATAGCTCTCTTCTCCCAATAGGAGAAACAATGATACAAATACAAAATAAACATATAAAAGAGAAACAGAATACTGAAAAGAGAGCTAAATATTCATGTTAAAATAAAGGCTCATTAAAATGGTGTTTTAGACCGTTTTTGAACATTGCAATTGTGGGGGCCTCACAGACTGTATTAAGCAGTGAATTTCAGAGAGTAGGAGCAGCAAAGCTAAAAGCTTCAGTCCCAAATGGAGTATAAGAGATTCTAGGTACTACTAGAAGTCATTCATCTGCTGAATGAAGTGAGCAAAAGGGAGTATAGGAAATAGTACCCATGACCCTGGTTATGCAGAGCTTTGAATGTCAGTAATCCAATCTGGAGAACAAGTGATATGTGGCATATATGGGGCTAGTTAGTTAACAGTCTACTGTTGCCTTTTGTACCAGCTGTAAGTGTTGTAGTTCTGTTTCTGGGAGACCCAAGTAGAGTGTATTTCAGTAGTCCAGGCGTCAGGACACAAATCAGTTAGATCTAATGTAGATGGAGAAGCTACAGAAATGTAGAGTTAGATATATGTAATGTTTTGCTTAAGACAGTGTGCATTCATGCCAAAATGCATGCTCACACTTCATTATGTATTTTAACTTCTCCTTATGCCTAGAGGGGCGGATTGGTATTGGCAAATGCAGGAAAGCCTACAGTAAGGGCGGGTTCATGTAATTGTCACACAATTAGATGTGGATGCATCCATAGATATGTCATTTAGGAGGGCTGGTGCAATCATGCGTGCTGCACATTGGTTCCAATAGCTGATATTACTTAGATCATTAATGTCACGGCTATATTATATGATGTTACGGCTGGCTATTCACATTGCTTATTGACATTTCCATTTGGACTCCTGCAGGAAAGTAGATTCTCATTTGATTTTAATATATTCATAACTGCCAAGACAATATACTATGTTGTATATATGACACTTCATTACATTATTATATTGTATACAAATAGAATAATGCATCTTTAACATTTACTAATAACACTGTCAAACTATATCTCTACACTATCATGGAGCGTAAGTATATTCCCTTGTACTCCTGTGGTGTGTCTAGCAAATGCTAGTGTTCTTGAGCTGCGCGCATTGAGATGTGACTGACTCACTGGCAGATCCAGAGGGTGGCGATCGGGGCAATCATTCCCCCCTAACAGCAGTCTTAATACTTTAAAATTACTGCTGAGATGTCTGGAAGAAAGGGGTGGGACCAGTTGGGCCAACCAATCAGAGTGAAGGAAGGGTGTGACTATGCAAAATTGCCCCCTAAAAATTGGACCTTCAGTTACATCATTGTACTTGATCCTAAGTATTTTGAACTTATTGTGGAAAGATACCAGGAAGACACTGGTAAAATAGAATATGAAGTAAATCCCTTGAATACAACCAGATTGTCGTGGTAAATAAGGACATATGGAAAAACTATACTATACTAATAAACATTTAGATGAACATTAGCTGTAGGAGGGTAGTTTCCAAAATCCCATCAATTAAATTATACTTATCTTTTCGGTAGCACTGATATTAATAGTGGTTTATGGAGAACTTTATTATATTGACAAAAAAAATTCCCCTAACATTTCTATTTATTAACTTAAGACTGTTTGACCCTTTTTAGTTCTTTTGTAACTTTTAAAGGAAATATGAGCAAAAATATAACAATATTTATATTTTCACTAAGAAGAAATATAAACTAAAAGCTAAAAATATAATTAATGCCAGACTTTTGGCAGTGCAATAAAATTATCAGCGGTAGAAAATTTCAAGAATTGTGTCTGTGTTTATATTCCCACCAGGAAAAAAAACTTTCCACAATATCTGTCTGAAAACAACATCTAATAGAATCAGATGTGCTCTTGTCTTCCCTTAAGGTTAAGTTCAAAGTGTTTTCATTAGCATTCCTGGCCTTTCAACTCAGGAGAGGGGGTAGGCTCGGTCATATGTCCACCAGGCAGCTACGGTATGTCTTGCAAAATGAATCCAACTTTTCACAAGGATTGATACTTTGTATAATGTCCCATATAGACGAGACTTCTGGTGTAGAATATAAATGCAAATTTAATTTTTATACAATCAAAGCTGAACAGAATGTTTTAACCTTTAAACTTAAAAATGTATCTCAAACAAACTAAAATTTCAGAAATGCAAATTTCTACAATAATTAATAAAACACTTTGAAATTAGAGGACGGAAGATACATATATAGAATACACACAAAAGCAGTCTAGATGGACATTTAGAGGTCTATTTATCACAGGGAATTTTCTCAGGACTTATGGCTTCTCTCTATTTACCAAAGCCCCCGGAAGTGAAGACTATCCTCGGTTGTAATCAGCCCCCTGTGATGCTTTTAGTGCAAGCCAAGGAGATGCCTATTTGCCATGAATGGCACCGGCACAAGGACAGTGTCGGTGCCAGTACCGCCACTGCTTTCTGAATGCCAGTTCATGCATACACAGAAGCTTCCTGTACTGGCCTGGCAAGTGTTAAAATCCCTCTCTTACTGCTGCTGACTAGTGTCTCTCAGGACCTGAGCATTGCTCACCTGCCCTAATGACATTTTCTTGTTAAATTCCCCAAAAACAGGTTTTTGTTCAGTTGCCTAAATTGCCAAATAAGTGCATGTACACATGACAACGACCAACAAATAGGTGTATGACTTGGGTGGATCAGGGTACTGGCTATTGGAGCTGGATGTGGCCTTAGAAAATCTGGACCAAATGTTTACCCTGGAATGTTGATAGGTATGAGACACAGCAACTGACAATACCAGTAAGCTTTACTATTGTCAACAAGAACAAGAAAGCAGAAGGTGTATTTACATAAATTGCATATTTAATAAAGCACGATAGTGCTTTTAACGGATAATTAAGGTCCCACAGTGTCCTCCGCAAATTTATTAAGGGGGCATCGCAGCAGATATCATGGATATCTGCTGCTTTGCACTCCTCTTTGTTTTTGGGAGCAGTCACCATTCAACAGAATGGTGACTGCTCCTGGCCGCAATCTAACAAGTCCCGAAAAAACATTTTTTTCAGGAACTTGTCATGTTAATGTACGCCAGCTGCAGCTGGCGTACATGAGGAAATCTAATGCTGTCAGCTCTGCTCCGGAGAGCAGAGCTGGACAGCGCATGTGTGGAGGGATCACATGATCCCTCCCTGTCACTCACAGCTCTCTCTCTGCAACGCGAGACAGAGAGGGGATCTGTGTGCGCATGCGCAATTGAAGAGTAAGGAGAAGACCCGAAGACAGCGCTTCCGAAGAGGCAGGTAAGTATGATTTTTTTTTTCACAGAAACAGCAGATTATCGGGACTGCTGTTTCTGTACTCCGGTTTTGATAAATTTGAGAAATGAATCAATACTTATCCGTCCGATAAGGATTGATAACCATTTCTCTATTTCAACGTTAAATGATAAATGTGCCCCATAAATAGAAACCTAAGCAATTCTTTGTGATCTTAAACAATGTATTTTTTCCAAAAACACACTGACAGCCACAAAACACAATTGCTTTCTGTATCTGTCATTAATGCAATTGTCTAAATAGGTCTAGAAATACACAGACAATACATTGTGATATCAACTGATGTATTTGTTTAAATGTGCAGATTGGTACACAACACAATTCTTTGTATTACTTGTCATTAGTGCCAAAATTTATAAGTGGCAGTATGGAAATTTAAGTGAATTGAATAACAATCAAAGCAGTGGTGGATGTAAGTGAATGGTATAGCAATCAAAGCAACAGGAGAAGTAGCGTTAAGTCCTACCACTATATATATTTATATATATATATATATATATATATATATATATATATATATATCTTTAAATAAGAGAAATTGAAGTGTTGACATGCAACCATAAGTTTACTCAGTTTGGTATGGCATATGACATATCTCCTCATCATCATTTATTTATGAGGCAATGCAGATATAAGACAGAGGATAGAGAGGGACTTGCTCTCTATCCTCTGCCATATCAGCAACTCAAATATGATGTTCCAAATTGATTAAATTAGCACAGGAGTAAAGAATAACCACCCAGGACTGCTATGATAAGTTCTAATTTTATGGGAATTTTTTTCACTCAAGGCAATGACAAATAAGACAGGACATTTGTAAACCACTGTGCCCCAACCCTGATGAGAAGAGCAAATTTGTTGACAGGGATGATTGTGACAGTAGTTACATTTTACCTATTGGTTGCGTGTTTATGCAGTAGTATAATAAGACTTCTGTCCTCTCCAGTTCATTGATCACACACATGTACATCTTTATGTCATATGTGTGTTTGCGGGGAAAAAAAACCCAATGATTATGACAGAGCTGATGAGATAGGTAATAAGGTTTTAAGAACTGATCATTGATAACAGCAAAATACAGACAGAGGTGCGGATAAGGTGCTGTCATGCATGCAAAATGACAAGTGTGTTGGAAAATTTGCATCTGTTTTGACGCATCTTAAAAGGAGTCAATGCTTGTACATTGTCAAGTAATGCTTATGCTTACACAAACTCTTCAGACATTATTAAAGTCATATGTCAGAGAAACAATACTACACTGTGTTCACAACTAACTCCTGTCAGTGGTAAAATCTCAAAAAAATCTATTTTCACGGGAATAATGCAAAAGGTTTTTGAAAAATAGCCTAACCTTTTATTACTGAGGGGCCAAGATTGCTTTGAACTTTTTTATTCTTTTTATCTGATTAACGAAGGAGGGGGGGATAGTTTCCTGCCTAGGGCCTCATGAGGTCTTAACACAGGTCTTCTGCTCATGTTTTAGTGCACTCTCTCTCTCTGCCACCGTCTCTCACTCTGCCCCCCTCTCACTCTGCCACTCTCTCTCTGACAGTCCCTGGCCCTTTCTCTATGCTCCTCTCTCACTCTGCCGCCACTCTGCCCCCCTCCACCACATTGCCCCCCCTCCGCCACGGCCAGCCAAAGGAAAAAGAAAAAACAGAAAAAAAACTTACCAATCCGCACGGCGCAAAACACAGAGAGTGCAAGTGTTCATTCAGTGCCAGAAATGGCAGCCCAATGGTTTCTCTTTATATTGGAATTTAAAGTTTGGTCTTGAGAAGGAATTCTGGGCACCTGTACTACATTTTTAAGCATTATTCTGCAGTGCGGCACATCACATATGATACAAAAAAACTTCATAGTGCATGAAAGGGTTAAAGCAGCGGCCGCGACCTGCCAGAGGAAAAAGAAAAAAAAAAGAAAAAAAACTTACCAATCCGCGTGGCGCCGGGACCCAGCATCCTCCTCTCTCCCGCAGCTTGTCACTGATTTTTACCTTTGCAGTCTGGCTGGGCCAAGATGCAAAATATATACTTAACCTCATGTGTCAATCTCCCATTGTCCCATAGATTGCAAGCTTGCGAGCAGGGCCTTCTCACCTCTTTGTCTGTTTTACCCAGTTTGTTTATTAGTTTATCATGTTTGTCCCCAATTGTAAAGCGCTACGGAATATGTTGGCGCTATATAAATAAATGATGATGATGATGATGATTGTCGGGCGCGCTGCAGGAGAGAGGAGGATGCTGGGTCCCGGCTCAGTGCGGATTGGTAAGTTTTTTTTCTTTTTTTTTCTTTTTCCTCTGGCTGGTCGCGGCACCCCTGTGACAGCGTCGCGGCACCCCTGGGAGCCGCGGCGCACACTTTGGGAACCGCTGGTGTAGTCTATGCTGCTGGTAGAATTGTCACAGAAAAGTACCGAGATAAAAAATTTTTTAAAATCATGTTATCCAAAAATATGAAGATGCATGTGTCTGAACAGATTCCTGTATGATATGCAGGTGCTCAATCTCACATCCATACTATATGCCCTACAAGCTGTAAATTATCTTTTAAAGACCGGTCATGTTTGAGTTATATTTTTTACTGTGTTTTCATTCTTTCACTTCTCGAGAACAGGCCTGGAAAAACAGATAAACAGATATAGGACTCACCGCGAGAGTCGGCTTTATACGCCTTCACAAGCAGCTTTCTTTATTCACATTCTCTGCCTCGTGAGTGCTTGTGAGTAAGGAGAGCTGTGATGTAAGAGGGCAGCCATCTGTAAGTGAGTACAGAGCTATATGCAGGCCAACTCTCATGCTGTCGCACAGAATGTGCTATCATCTGAGCACAAAGACCATAGAAATTATTTTTATTTCGTATTTACATAGTGCTCTTGTTAGGACATTTAGACTGTAAGCTCCAATGGGGAAGGGACTGATGTGAATGAGTTCTCTGTACAGTGCTGCGGAATTAGTGGCGCTATATAAATAACTGATGATGATGATTCTCTAAGTACTATGTAAAAACTGTACTTACTTGAAGGTTACAGGTTCTCTTTAAAAAGTTGCTACAACATAAAACAAGAAAAACATAGTATAGTGGAAATCACAATCTCTTCGGAAAAATAAACAAAACACTGTACATTTTGTATACCGGGAACAATATTACTGAAGTCAGACTTTGACTGACTATAATCCAATATTTTATTTTCAAGTTGTCGGTAAGGTCTTCTCACAGTCATGATTCATTAAAAAGAGGAGAGGATTCTAGAAGGCTTCTCACACTGGATTTCTAGTGAATAGTTTGGACCTGGTTTTAATTTATGAATGAAGTCACTTTGTAAAAAAACAAAACAGAACAAATAAAAAAACAAACTAACAGAAAAGTTCACAATTTTATTCCTGACCGAGTTTTAAAGTTTTCTCATACTCTTTATCTAATTGTGTTATAAAAAGCATGGATGATAATTTATACAGAATAAAAGTAGTTTTCAAAGTGCATTTGATAGGTACCACAAAATGGTTTTGCACCAGTTTTATTGCTTAAATGAAGCATGAGAGTTTGGAGACATAAGCCTTAATGAGATGTGTCAGGTTTGCAGTTTTATGTGTGAAACTTTTTATTGTATTGTTGGAGCGCTATGGAATTTGCTGGCTCTATATAATTAACTGTTGATGATGATGATGTTGCACCGCAGTGCAACATGGAGTTGCAAATCATTTCAAATTCAAAGTCATTTTGTAGATTGAAAATGACTGTGCACACTTTGCAGGATGGCTAAATATATGCCCTATCCACCCCTTTATCCAGGGTCAGTGCAAGGATTAATAGCGCCGTATGCAAAGCTTCAAGCTACCAACACCTTTCCTAACATGTCTCCTCACAAATTACACAAATACCAAGACCAACATGTCTTCCCACACATTACACCAATACCACCCCATCTCTCTCCCCACACGTTACATGAAGGGACTGGCAAATTTTAGCCAGTGGGTGCAAGCACACAGCACTAGCCCATTAACAGGCCCATCATGAATGATTCCCAGATCCCCATATACACCACCCCTTTACTGCACACACCTATCCACCACTACATTGCTATGCACAACAGTGGTGGGCGAAACATAAATTCCAACATTCTGGCAGTCATGACATAATTCCTGATGAACAGGATGCTAGGATTGCTTTGCCTAAATTTGGACAGATGGAAAGTATGTCATAAGTGGTGGAAAAATATGATAATTTTCAAATATGTATCAACAGTATGCTTCCTGCACAAGTGACACCATATTGCTGTACTAACCCATGTACATGACCTTAAAAATGGGCACAGTAGAGACAGTCGAGCTCATACAGAGGTGGAACATTTGCACCATGAATGTACGTAAGAAACGATGTATGTAAAAACTTTTAGCTGCATATGTTGAGTCCATTTAAAATAAATGCAAACACAAATATTAGATATAAATATGACTAAAATTAAATATATATATAAATGTGTGTGTGTGTGATGCCACCTGCGGCATTGTAGTAAGCAACACCCCCAATGTGTGCATGCGGGAGTCACCAGGGAAGGGTCTCGCAAAGAGTTTAGCTGGAGTACATGTTAAGAGATCGATTGTAGCTGGTTGCTATACTGACAGACACACAAACCTGCTACAAAGCTAGAGGAGGAGGGGTTTAATGAAGAGGAAAGTGTGGGGAAAAAGGAGAGAGAGCAAGAGCCAATGAGGGGAGGTAACAGCCGGTCACACAGGACAGTGGGGAGGAGGTTCCAGGCTGCCTGGCATTGCATGGAAGAGGCTGCATGGTAGCTGCCATATGGAGACAAACTCTACTGTCCCCTAAGTACGAGTCATGTTAGAGAAAGAGCCACCATCTTAAGAAAGAGCCCATGAGAGTAAAATAAGAGGGACAACCACAAAAGACAAGTTGTCAGTCACAATGTCGACATAAAAGGTTACATTTAAACAGGTAATACCACCAGCCAGCAATACAGTAAAATGAAAAAACGTAAATAATAAGAAAAAAGCATTGTTTCGCCTCCAAACATCTTAATTAAACCTAATGGTGTCAGCCTAGGTTGGTGCTAGAAAAATGGGTGGGGTTATGAGGGATCACCCCCAGTTTTACTATTACCAGAACTAGGCTTTGTCAGACAAGGCTGGTGGCACTACAGCAAGAGAACCTGCAGCATGGAACTGGATTCCCTATTGAGGTCCCTATAGGTCTGCAAAAAAAAAGAGCAGGCCATCCCCCCACTAGGGCTACCCAGCCCCATGCTGAAAGCACCCTTGGGCGGTGGGTGTGGGGTAATAGTACTTTAATTAATGTAAAAATATATTTTTTTCCCTGGTGCACTAAAGGTCTCAGGTTTCCATTAACTGTCTGGACATACTGGTGTACTGGTGTACTACAGGCACCAGCATGCTCATGGCTGCCAGGGCATGCTGGCACTTGGTCAACCACAAGTGTCAGCATACTCTGGTATCCAGGCCAAGCTGAAACCTGTAGTGCACCAAAGAAAAATGTAAATAAAACACATTACTATAAAAATTACTTTTAATTGAAAACACCCCTCTTTACCATCTTTACTACTCACCTACATCCAGGGGTCTTCATCTGTCATATATACAAACGATCCTTGCTTGGCAGAACAAATATCCTAATTACACAACACTAAACTAGCTCTAATGAGCTCCCAGGTCAAAGTGAGCTCTTAGTTGCTCTTGCTCTATTTATAACTTGGGGATGTTTAGCAACTTGAATTCAAGCAGCCATGGGAAATACCCATTTTATAAATAGATCCTCTGCGGCTACAGGTCCCAACACTCCCTAGGGAACCCAGCTCCTCGCTGACCAGCCGGGGGCTGGATTGTCATTATGGCGGACAGGACTCCACACTTTTTGTCCCCCACTTTTTCCTTTTTCATGTGCTGCCGTTTTAAATCTAGTGATCTAGTCGACGGTCATTTTGACTTTACAACCCTGTAGACATTTTACATGTCGACATTTGAACTGTGTAAGCATTATGACTGTCAACATTTTGGTGCGGACATTTTGAATGTCGACATTTCATACCCAACTGTTCAATGGTTCACATTTTGACTGAACATGCCAGAACACACAGCACAGAATTTACTTTGGGTTAAGACCATTCCTCAAGTTACATCCATATTTCACTCAAGCCATTTTAAGAGGCAAATAAATAATGCACAGTTATTCTGCTTTATAGAGAAAGGGCAAGGCAGACCAGCACCTCAGGCAATGCATTGTTAAATCATTATGCAGCAGCTTTGAATTATTACTGTACTGGAATGTTAGTCCACTGAATCACATTCTTGTCGGTAGCTTATCTTTTTGAAGAATGACCAAGTATCAATGTGCGAGAAATATATATTTAAATTTGACAGAGTACATAAAATTCATATATGCTGAACAAGGACATTGTATATAATATGTTACTTGAATTGCATAATAGAGAGTGTAAATTATGAAGAGACATCAAAGGTATTGACTGTTCATGATTTACGGTGTGAAGAGTCCAGAGAATTGGCCTCAGTCTATGACTTCATGGAAGTGTGTCTATGTTTTATGGTTGTCCATGAATCATGATGCCAAATTTAAACCTTTTCTTAATGTTTTAAAATTGTTATGACTGTGAAAATGTTAAAGTGTAGCTGTCTACACACACTAGCAGTATTCATTTCCTTTTGTAATTTGAGTTAATACCTCTACATAAACAACATAATTGTAAATTGCATCCTGTATTTTACCTTGTATTCCAAGCCACACATATCCTAACACGTGACAAGTGTGATATGTTGACTTGGAACAGTATGCAAAACACATATAATCATCATTAGTATGGATCTTACACCAGGGGAAAGCAGCCACTACTGATACCTTCATATAGACATATCTGGGGCTGCTTCCCCCTCAGCATAGTGAGTAAGGAGCATTAACACGCCCTTAATGCACTTTACTTGTGCCTGTCCGCCCATCTCCTCCCCTGTTCCACCCATTAAAGTGCAGAGAGGCAAAGGGGGCTGCACATCTCAGTCTAAAAGCAGACTGAGACATACTTTTTGTAAAAAGCGCTTACATCCAACTCTACATAATCCCCACAGTGACATCTGCATGGTTGTCTCTTGTATTGATTTTGACTGATTCTGTTGTTTCTCTTGTCCCTTACTTATCTGTATTTTGTTCTTTTAGGTATTGTTGACTGTACGGCACTACAGATTTTATGGCACCATATAAATAAAATAAGATGATGATGATGATGATTATAATGTTTTCCTGGTTATCTCTTAAAGGTGTAATACCTTTGTATTTTTAACCACAGTAAAGTATCTAATACCACATTTTCTACTGGCTAACATGACATACCATTCTTTTTTGCTTTGATTGGTTAGGAAACCATACCAAAGTTGGGACAGCAACTTTCAGATACAATGTACATTTTGTGATTAACTAAAGATTTGTAACCATTACCAAATCTAACTAAGCAGATGCTTACATCATTGATTGCACTGTGATCGTTAATCCAAATTATGTTCTTGCAGTGTAACGTATGCTCAGTCACTGGCTTTGTAAGGCACTGAATACCTAAAGTAAAATATATTCAATTAGTTGCAGCTCTCTCTATTTTCCAGATACACATAACAGTTTTAAAGATTTGTCCCTGAATATTTTCATCTGTTTTATACTACGTCTGATGTATAAACATGTTGACTATCATTTTTGTTATGCATTATTATAATACTATTTAAAGTGTTATATTTAAAATACAATTTTACATTATGAAATCCAGTAGTTATGTTGTATTGGATTTATCCTATGCCTATGTAGTCTGCATTTCATGTGTTATGCTTAGATACACATGCACAATTGCAAATCATCCTTGGAACATTCTGGTGGTAAATTGCATCAGGTTTCTTGTAACATAAATTTTTGATCACAGTTCATCTCTAACTGGGACACACTTCTTCAGTTTTACTATTGTGTGGGTGGGGTTAGTGGCAGTGGCGGAAGTATGGGTGTATATGTTGGTATGCCATACCGCACTTCTCCTACTGCCTTCATTGTCAAACTATTATATTCCATTCACTCAATATTTTCCATACCACCACTTCTAGACTTCCACGTGGACCATTAATTATTATAGTGGTTTTCGGCAAATTGTGATCTATCTATAGCTCATGCACAGCATAAAATTTCAGTTGTAATTCCCACTGTATGTGTGTGTGTGTGTGTTACCTGTCAATATGAAAATACATCCCTAAACTTCACAGTGCATTCGCAACATTAATTATTTTGGGTTTAAATTGGAATTTCAGTGTAGCATTTCAGTAAAACATATTATAATAAACTAGTAAAATAAATAAAAGACCAACATTTTAGCTAGAGCTGTACAATTAAAATATACACAGAGATTACTTATCATTAGAAAGTTCTGATTAAATCAAAAAGAGGGTGATGGTTGGAAAACATCTCAGACGCTTCAAAATAGCATATATCCATCCTAAGCAGTAACTACATTAATTACGGACAATGTTAGGGTAAATTTAGACATAAATAAAATGTAACCTTTACTCAATATTTATTCAAATTAATTATATATAAATGGGCTGTCAAAGAAAGAAAAAGAGGGATATGGTTTTTAAAGGCAATGTGGCCACTTTTTCTAGGTGTGTAGACAAAGTATACTTGCCTTCTTTTTGGACCTCTGAGACATCCTAGTGAAGGAGGCATGATGATGCATGATCAGACTCCGCCTCTGCAGTGTGAGATGTAGTGTGAGTCATCAGTGGAAGTGGGGACCATTATGATGCAATTTTCATCACCAGACCCCACCTGCTACAGCAAGAGGATGCTAATCGCGTCCTCACGCAACAGTGGCATAGTGAAAGATAAAAACTTTGCAAATATTTTAACTCAGCTTTATATTAGTCTAAACCCTGAGAATACATGACAAAGCATTTCTTCAAATATTGTAAATATACAATATTGGACTGCACCCAGGTCTTGGTCTGGGCATGTGTGCGCAGGCAGTACAAAATCACAGTTCAACAACATAGCCCAACCAAAGAACTGCTGAGGTCAGTATTGTATGAACCAGCAAGGAGTGTTTTGATGCCGAAATGTCACAGACTGGTTTATTGCATTGCCCTCAGATGCTAAAAGATTTCAGAAATTCTTTTTACAAGAAAGGACCAGTGTAGTCATTCTTTATATATTCATACAGGAAACATCAAAGCATTAACTTTTATAAACCTTGTTTGGGAGACCATTCTACATATTTGCAGACAGTGGAACTAGTTACATGATATGCATTACCAATAGATACCATCCCCATTAGGAAGCATGGAAATATACTATCTTCCTAAGGAATCCAAATTGTGTAATAATTTTTCTTATGCATATGTGTGGAAAACCATAACTTGTTATTGGGTGTAATATTATTGCTCTGTTATATTCCCAAAGATGTCCCAGTCATAGAATTAATTAATAGAAGTATGTTTGAACACAAAGGGTAATAAACTCAGTTGTAAAACATACCAGCATAACTCACCTGATGCCACAAGAAATGGGGTTTGAGGGTGGGAAGTGTTTTTAAAAAGTGCTAACATGATGTTAAAAATTTGATATTCTTTTCTACTGATGAACTGTCCAGACCTTCTACCATTCCTCATTTTTACTCAATAAGCTTTGTGACTTTGCTCTTTATATTAAACAGCATTTATTAATGTTCTGTCTTTGTGTTCTTAAATCATCAATGCACCAAACAGGCTTTTTTTTTCATAATGCCTCATTTAAGGCAAATTATTGTTTCTTTTTTGACAGGAACTCTGGTTAAATGAAGTTGTGATTGTATTTTGGGATAAGTCAGGGAGTCACTGAAGACTTCATAAAGAGTGTCAACTCTTGAACCAAATCTAAGTGGTGGAAGGACTAGGTGTTTAATAATGAGAATAAGATATGATTTGGGGGATTTTAGTCATTTTTAGACTGACCAGATGGTTGCTTTCACTCACATGTCACTCATGCCCTGGTGGGTCTTTTTGTTACAAAACGGTTCGAAATTTTATTCAACTCTTGTGGCAAGTAGATTGGAAATGTTTAACATTTTTATAACCCTAATGTGACTTAGGAAAACAGAGCTGTCCTTTATTAATGAAAAGTCCATCTAAGAACTGAAAAAGTGATGAATTATGTAAGCCATTTTTTATTTATTGAAAAATCCTATTATTTGAGGATCTCTGATGATTGTAATTTTAATATTCTCTAGCAAGGAAAGTTGCATGGAGAGAAAATTTAGTTTGTGGCAAAATTGTATAATTGGAAAAGATATGTGAATCATTATCATAAAGAATGCAAAATGTGCTTTACCATTCTTGGGAGTGGATCTAAATGAGATAAGAGACAAGTTAAACCTTAAGAAAAGATTATGTCCTTCTGGCTTGCCTGGATGATGTGTTTTCTGTTTTGCAATACAGAAATATTCAAACTTCTGGTGATCTGTTTAAATGTGAATTGGATGAGAAGCTATTCCAAAAAGGCCTTCACTATTATGTCAGTTTGACTGCAAGGATCTATCTGTCCCCAAAATTATTATTTCTTTCTGACTTATTTCATTTCTTAGAAAATAAAGCATTAGGTCGTAACTGGGTTTTGATTGGGGTCCATTTAATAGAACATGGCACCTACAGCAGATTCAGAAATATCAACTTCTAGCTTAACAATGTCTGAATCAGGATGGGCACTGAGATGAAAGTGAAATGTAATAAGGAAGGGACAATGGGAATCCAGCTGACTTGCTACCACGTTATTATTCTTGATACTTTTTGATACCAACTACAGCCGACCCAAAAAAAAACAAAAAAACGAGAGAGAGCTGCTGCACCGCCGCGGACGCTTCTTTGACAGCGCCGCGGCTGCTGTATAGGACAGTGGCCACTTAGTTAGCGCAGGGGGGGGATTCTAGAGACTCAGAAACCCCCCCTGCGTGCGCCACTGAACTAATAAATATACTTTTTCGACATAAGATGACTAAAAGTGATTTCCTATGATCGGTGTGAGTGTGGTCTCTTCCTTGTTATATTTTATATTGCTTGTGAGCAGTGGAGAAGTCACTGCAGTGACCTGCATCAGTAACCAGGTGGAGTCATGAGAGAAACACAGAAGGAGATATATCATTTACAAAGGACTGGTGCTTTTTTACCATCTAAGGTACCAGGATTTATCAAAGGGATATTTTGTCATAATGACATCATGAGGTTTGATATGCGGTTTACAAACTGTTTAATGTATCAAAGGCAAAACCCACATGATATAAACAGGCGCGGGCTGGCAGATGTCAGCACAGGCGGCCGCATCACATGACACGGGATGCGGCCGCGTCATTGATGATTAGATCTCCTACCACTGCCAAAAAGTTATTTATGAGCATTTCTCTCCTCTTCCACCGTCTCGTCCCCTTTTCATCCTCCCTCCTCTCCTCCACTTATGAAATGCCCAGATCAGAAGTATCACAAAAGAATATACCACCTGTTATTAAGTTTCTAACTGTCTATATGGTGTACTATATCTGTTTAACACCTCTCAAACCCTTCTGCTCTATTGCGTCATTTTATTGTAAACTCTGACTGTCCTTTAATAAAATCATAGAATAAATAAAAAAGTACAAATTTGTTGATTTGTGAACATGGTGGTGATTTGTGAAATTGTGGTTGTTCACATTTTCTTTGCTTTACAAAACATGGAGGAGGATATGATTAGGAGAAGAAGTGGGGGGGGCAGTAGAATCAGTCCATGTTGTGGATTTATCATAGGGTTGGATTTTATAGAGAGAAATTATCCCTGGAATCCTTCCTTGATCAGGAAGTGATTCACAGTTTACAGCCAATTCTCAGAATTTGTTGGGGCCTATTAATATCTATCGCTACTTCTAATTTCCTGTCTCAACCCTCCGTCTGGTTCCTAGCATCTATAATTTTGAAGTAACAAGCTATATAGATATATATGGGAGCAGCACGGTGGTATAGTGGTTAGCACTTCTGTCTCACAGCACTGGGGTCATGAGTTTGATTCCCAACCATGGCCTTGTATGTGTGGAGTTTGCATATTCTCCCCATGCTTGCATGATTTTCCTCTGGGTGCTCCGGTTTCCTCCCATATCACTCCAAAAACATATTAATAGGTTAATTGGCTGCTATTAAATTTACCTTATTCTCTCATGTGTGTATGTTAGGGAATTTAGAATGTAAGCTCCAATGGTGCAGGGGCTGATGTTAGTAAGTACAACTCTGCAGAATTAGTGGCGCTACATAAATAGCTGTTGAAGATGATGATGATGATATAGATATGGCTTCAGATCTACAGACCACAATCTCATGTCATTTGTGAGCCATTTTAAAATTGCACAGCTAAACTGAGTGTCTGCTTAAAAAAAGCAGGTGCTTTGATTTGAAATCCAGGGGTTTGCTCAAAACCGCATGCAGTTTGAGTTTCAAAACTGCCACACAACACATGCCGTGTCCTAGATATCATTCATATATACTAAAGCTCTTCTCACAATTAGCAGCAATTTAGTAAATTTAGTAAATACAGATGAACAGATCTTTGCACTTTTGAAGTCTTATTGAGCAGCTGGGGTCCATGTAAATTTATAAGATTTCTTTGTTTGCTGAGTTGGATTATAGCAATGTTCCACGAATGTTCAATAAAATGTTTCAAAGATTACAAGTCTTTCTGCCACCCTGTGATAATGAGGTGCTGGCCAGTTGATTATGGCATAAATATTGTTAGGGTTCCTTAAGAGTCCATCATTTTATAAATCTGAGAAAGGCTGTTTCAATGCATTAAAAAAATCAATGAAGCTTGGAGGGTGGAGCCAGAAGACTGTGTGAAGCCACAGATTAGGTGTCACAGTCCACGTGGCTGCCTGTGGTCAATGACCCTAGGGTTGTCCTGAGGCAGGAGTGGAACGGAGGATATTTCACCATCATTAGCTATTTATATGGCGCCACTATTTCCGCAGCACTGTACAGAAAATTCATTCATATCAGTCCCTGTCCCATTGGAGCTTACAGTCTAAATAACCTAACATACACACACACACTGCTGTTAGTGTGATGTGCACATTAATCTTCCTTTTACATTGGAATGTCTATTTTACCAAAAATGCATAATGATCAGACAAGCTGTTAAGAGCTTAAATGAAAATTAAAACTTTTGGCCAAAACTTTTTTTGAAACTTATCTAAGGGAGATTTGATTATATTTTCTTTTGAAAAATTTCTACATATAGAACAATAGATCCAACTAACTTTGGGGGCGTGATGACCTTGTAAAATTACCTTTATTGCTCAGCTATCTTGTGAGATCATTTTAGTCAGTTTGTCAAGAGTGATTTAGAATACAGGGAATGCAAGCAACATATCTGTAAGATCTTCCAGCAAGTCCCTTTTGCTAAATCTCTCATAGATTTATTTTCAGACACTGTCCCTGCATTCCCTCTCCGGCACAGCGATTGCTACCTTCTCGCTGTTGGGAGGGCACGCCCTTTGCCATGCAGTGCGATGCTATCACCTGGTTTCCAGTTGCTGGCCCACACTTACAGTGCGCATGCGTGTCCCGTTGCTAAGCAATGGGACACAATTTTTATTACTCTGTCAGCGATCAGTGATGTCTCTGACTGCCGACTTCAATCACTGCTACCTATATAAGGCAGACTCTGACACCCATGGTGTGCCAGAGTGTTGGATCCCTTAGTCCATCTCCAGAGTTTGTTTCTGCTTATTAATTAATGGATTGACCTCTACTACTGTTCCTGACTCCCCCCTTTGATTCTGATTTGACTCTCTTGATTATCCGATTTTGACCCTTGCTATTCCTGATGGTATCTCATTTGACTCCATTGAATTCCTGGCTCTGACCTCTGCTGTTCCTGACTACCCTCTTGGATTCTGTTTCAGCTCCAGCTTCATTTTACAGCTTGACCTCAGCTTGTCTGACCATTCTATTCATCTGCTGTTTCTCCAATGACTGCCATTAAGAGCCGCAACCTGCATGTCCCACGCAGTTAACTCCCTAGTGGGGGTCACTGGTGAACAACGGGGGCACGTTAGACTCAGTTGTCAGTGCTCAGTTGAGCCAACTACTGGTAAGAGGGTGCCATCAATTCCTTGGCAAAATTTACATTTAGTTTAAGTTAACCAAAAATCCTACTATTCACAGTTCACCCTTTATCTAGTATATGTGGCATACATGGGAAATGTACATACAGCATGTTAGAAGATGTCGGTGTATAATTTATTACAGGGAAATTTACAATATACTTCATTTTTAACATATGCAGTACTGTTTATCATTTGTATTCCTTTTCTCTGAGAGAATAAACAAATGCATTCCACTATGCTTGGTTCCTGAAGTTACATATGCAGAGCACTGCTGTATTTAGCACCATCAATACTTTCAATGTCTACAAATTCATCCTCCACTTCCTGTGCTAATGATCGATGTGCATTTTACTGACTAGTTTACAAAATGTGGAGTCCGGAAATATGAGTTTTTTTAAACTAAAATAAGCAAATTGAGTGACAATTTGAAAACAAGTTTGGAATGTTATGTTTCACTTAGAAGAAAGCAATAGGAAGCTATATGCTCATTTGTTTTGGCTTGCTTTAGAAACAGTGCTTATGTAACCACAAAAATATGTAATCAAATAGTCTATGCATTATAGTTATGTCTGTTTATATATGGCATACAATTAAATGCCTCCAGCTTGTAACCCTATAACTTCACAGTAACAGCAAATAAATATTACTGACAGGGTCAGGCTGGGCTGGGGGGCAAAGGGGCATCTGCTCCCCAGGCCAGTCCCATAGTGGGCTAAAGTCGGCTGGGTCACTGTCCACCTGCATTTTTTTTCCTTTAAAATGTTCCTAATAGGCTGCTGAGTCGAGTCTTGGCCCCGGGCTAACATTTGCCAGCCCTCCCCTGATGACTGGTTCATGTTTTGTGTCTCCATCTTCTGTGATCACTACTCATTACAACCATGACTGTTTCATGGTTCATGTCTCCACCTTCCCATGTCTCTCCCTATCCAGACCATTACACTCCACCGGTAACTGCAAAGATGTATTATTGCTACATTATTGACGGCTAAAAATGCTGCTGTCTTACAATAACCACACGCTACAGTTGTTTTTCCACTGCCTTATATATGAAGCATTCCATAAACGTATTAGATTTTAAGCTCATTTGGGCAGCACAATGTTTACCTTCTGATTCTTGTCATTGTATATTATTTGTTTATGTCATGTTTCCCTCAGTGTACAGCACAGCATAGTTTGTCAGTACTTTATAAGTATAGAGAAACAAAAGAACAGCACTAAAAAGAGTACACAGGTAAATATTCATTCATTCTCTAGAGTATTTGAGAACCAAATAAGATAATAATAATAATAATAATAATAATAATAATAATAATAATAATAATAATAACCAAATACACATCAATACAGATATAAAAAAAACTCATAAATTAAAATTTACAATAAACAACCATTTATAGTACTGCTGAGCCCTATTACCAAAGAAAAACCCCTTCTGGAAAGATGGACTGTGAAGGAAACAGAGTTATGTTTTATCCATATACAATGTATTCATATAATACTGCAAAGTTAACTCCATTCAGTAAAAAGCAATAACATTTATATTAGAGATGCTCACTGACCCCAGTGTTTTGGTTTTAGTTTTGGATCTGTATTTCTTTTGTATTTTTGTTTATTCTTTTTTTGTTCCTACATTATCATTAACCTCAATAATACCAATTTCCAGTCATTTCAAGTCAATTTTGATGACCTCACAGGTCACAATATTATTTTCACACACTTTCGAACAAAGACTGCAGCGAACACAAACACATGACAAGTCATAGGACATCTAGGAAACATTGCCACACAGCAGTGGCAGAAAAGAAAGAAAAGTGGTGCAAGATGGAATTGTCCTTAGGCCCTCCCACCCTGTAAGGTAATGAAAACCAGGGCCTTCTTAAGGTTTCCAGCCGCCCTAGGCTAATACACTGGTTGACGCTCCCCCCCCCACCAAGGTGTGTGTGTATGTGTGTGTGTATATATATTTACATATATATATATATATGTATGTATTTATATATGTATACAGTGGTGAAGGTTTAAATTTACAATAGTTTTATAATGAAGACAGTAGAAGTGGCAGTATGGCATTCCACTGTCTACCAGCTCACTTTGACCACTGTATATATGTTTTTATGTAAATAAATGCAAATCCTATAATATATATATATATATATATATATATATATACATACATACATATACATACATACATATACATACACATGCACACACAAAATTGAACAATAATAATTACTGCATAAAACACTTCATTCTGCAAACTTATTAGAGTGTCACTACAGTACAAGTGCGACATACATGTGCACTTGTAGATGAATACATAGTGTAATTTCTTGCTTCATCTCCTCCTTCAATTTTCTCAAGGTGCTTTTCCAAAAGTCTAATTAAGGGAACCACTTTGCTCAAGCTATCAGTACCTGAACTCAGTTCACAGGTGACTACTTCAAATCGATTCAGCACCTTGCACAACACAGAAAGTATTCTCTTCTGTGCTGGACTAAAATACATTCCCAATGTCATAGCTTGTGGAGTAAGCATGGATGGCTTTTCGCTGTTCCTCCATCCTCAGAAGCATTTAAAGTGTGGAATTCCACCTTGTTGCCACCTCTTGCTTCAGTTGGTGGCAGGGCAAAATAAATTGTTCCTGCAGCTGCTGCAATTTCCTACATGCTGTTGCAGAATGCTGAAAATGTCCCAAACTTTTTCGGGCCACAGACAGCATCTTCTGCACATCCCTGTCATTTTGCAAAAAGCTCTGTACCACCAAGTAGAGTGTGTGAACAAAACAGGGAATGTGATGGATTTCACCCAGCTGTAATGTTCTTACAATATCGGTGGCATTATCACAAATGACATATCCTCAGGAGAGTCCAAACGGGATAAGCCATGTTGCAATGACATCCCTTAGTTTTTCAAACAGGTTGTCATCGGTATGCCTCTTAATGAAGCCGCTGATACACAGAGAAGCCTGCCTTTGAATAATCTGGCACTGTTAGGTACATGCTGCTGCTGTTACTGCTGATGAAGGCAATTCACAAACTTAGTGGGCTGTCACAGTCATATAATCTTTAGTTTGCACAATTCCTCTTGTCCACATATGTGTGGTCAAGTGTAGAGTGGGTAGAATGGCATTTTGTAGCCCAATAATTACATTTTATGGAACCTTCTGGTAGAGGGAGGAATTGCGTTTCTAGTAAAATGGTGTGGTGATGGAATTTGGTAACTGGGACACAGAACTTCAATTAAGTGTCTAAAACCAGCTGCATTAATTGTGGATATTGGACACATATCTAATACTAGTATAGTCGCCATGGCGTCTGTGATCCGCTTTGCAACTGGGTGACAGCTTTCATTCTTGCTTTCTCTTGCGAAGGATTGTTTAACAGTCAATTGTTTTAAACTACTTGTAGTTTTCTTCTTGGTCTCTTCTGGGATGAAGATCCAGCAGCATTAGCAGCAGCAGTGGGACTAGCACTCAATAATTCTTCAGAGGAATCCTGGATAGGGGAGAAGTCATCTAGCCTTAGCAACTTGGATGCAGGACTAACTCCGATCACTATTGAGGATATTGATGAAGAAGGTGTTGTCGGTGTGGCTTTACAATGGCTACAAATGGCTAGACAACTGTCAAGATTGGGTACAAATAATTGCACACATAAGAGGTGGATTTTTTGGTCTAATGCCCAGGCATGACAATGGACTTTTTGTTATCACTGGCACAAACTGCTTCCACTAGTACTGGACTTACACAAACAATATCATCCTCCTCAACATCCTCATTAGCGCCGTTGTCAGCTCCACAAATATCCACCTCATCCTGTTGCAAATACAAAGTAGCAATCTACATTTGTGTAACACCGGCTACACTAAAAGGCATACATGGCTTATCTCGCTTGGACTCTCCTGAGGATATGTCATTTGTGATAACACCACCAATATGCGACAGCATTACAGAGGGGAGAATTCCATCACATTCCGTTTTGCTCACACAATCAACTTGGTGGTACTGAGCTTTTAAAAAATAACAGTGACATGTAGGATGCTGTCTGTGTCCAGAAATAATTTTATGTAATTTTTGGTATTCTGCAACAGCATGAAGGAGTTTGCAGCCGCTGCATGAAGAATCAAATTTGAGGGGGAATGTACTTTAGTCCAGCTCAGTGGAGAATAATTTCCGTGCTGTACAAGGTTCTGAAACCACTCTAGTCATCTGTGAAGTGAGTTCAAACACTGTTAGCTTGAGTCAAGTGATTTTCCTAATTAGACTTTTGGAAAAGCAGCTAGAGAAATTGAAGGAGGAGATGAAACTAAGGAATTCCGCTATGTTGGATTTGTAGATCAAGTAATTTTTTCGCTTCACCAGGATCTGATAGTTATCAACATCTTGAAATCAGATTACTACATTTTGGCAACTGTGCATGATCCTACGTTAAGAGGCATGTCTTCTCTTTCTTTCCAGCTGACCCAGATTTCAAGAGATGCAATGAGCTCCTGGTCAGCAAGCTGACAGCTCAAGTGGTACAATGCACGCCGACTCATCCTCCCTCAGTTTCTTTTGCATTTGCTGCTAGGAAAAAGCTTAGCTTTCCCAAGACACCCAGTGGTGATGCAGATGAGTCAGCACAACATTTTGACATTTGGGCTGGTGTAAAAGAATTGCCCAAAGATTGTGACAGCTCAGTCGTAAAATGAACTACAAATTACATGGGGAAGGCCCTTACCGGCAAATACATCAAAGTACAGAGACTTCTGTAATGGTGGATTGCTTCGGGTATGAATTAGCATTGTGTAAGGATGATGTACACACTGATGACGGTGAGGATGATGACAGTGTAGATTGCAGGTGCTGGGATCTAGCTGAGAGAAGGGAGTGAGCTGATGCTGGTATGCTTGTTTATATTTTGGGATGAATGGCATGTTGCCAATTTTATGTTTTTTTCAACAGTAAACTTTCACCTTTATTAGAGAGGTGTTTTTTTCTTTAAAAGGCACAAGATTTTTTTTACATTTTTGTTTCCCTGACTTAAAACCACTGTACACTTGAACATAGGCTTTAGCACATGACGTAGAGGGAATATCATGACAGACTGGAGAGTGACAAGAATAACGTGACTGAAGACTGGAAAGTGACAAGAACACTGCCACCCCTCCTGATTCTCTATGAGCAGTGGCACAGAGCAATGTGACTGGAGAGTAACAAGGACGCTGCCAACCATTCTGTTTTTGTATGAGCTATGGCACAGTAGAATGTCACTGGAGACTTTTAAAAACACTGCCAGCCCTATTATTACAATCTTGCTTTCAGCACTGAACATTGCAACCTCTCCTGTTTCTGGGTGAGCTATGGCACAGTAGAATGTCACTGGAGACTTTTAAAAACACTGCCAGCCCTATTATTACAATTTTGCTTTCAGCACTGATCAGTGCCAACTCTCCTGTTTCTGGGTGAGTTATGGCACAGTGCAATGTCACTGGAGCCTTTCAAGAAAATACTGGCAGCCCTATAATTTGTCTTTCAGCACTGAAAACTGCCACCTCTTCTGTTTCTGGGTGAGCTATGGCACAGTACAATGTCACTGGAGACTGCTAAGAGCACTACCACCCCTCCTCTATCTCTTTCATTAATGATGCTGCCCAACTGCCCTGGAGATTACCAACAAACCTGCTACCCCTTTTGCGTCTCTCTGTGATATGGAGCTGGATCTCCTTGGAGGGCGGTACTTATAGAATCTAAAACTCACGAGATCCGACAACACAAAGATGATGTTTTGCCTCGTTTTCACTTCCAAGGCTGCTCGAAAGTACCTAGCCAGCTCAGCTCAGTACTCGGATCGGCGAAGTTCCGGTGGGCTCGGTTCTTGGAGAACCGAGCCTGAGCAGCTCTAGTTTATATGGTATCTTATTAAACACTGATGCATTTCGCCTGGTTATCCATAATTTTGAAAGTTGGTCAATTTCTGAAAACATAGGAATAAATAGTCTATTAATTGAATTGTCACAATTTACATCAATTAACATATATATATTGTCACAAATGCCCAGCCTGTCCCAAATACAGTAATCTGAACAGCTGGCCGTGACAGGCGTCACCTTATTCACATAGCAATGAATACACCTTTTCTGCCACTACAAAGGATTTATTATGGGGTCTTTATGTTCACCAGAACCACTTATTAATGTTTCACACTTAAATCATACACACATGTAGCATGAGCCTCCCTGGGCTTCGTAAATTCACAAAGAATCACGGAGAACACACTAGAATTTATTTAATCTGAAAAATGGTTCCAAGGCTTAGTTACAAAAATTAATAACAAGGCATACATTTTTTGCACAAATAAGCTTCAGAAAATAAAATAGGAACTAAAATCAGAATTACTACTTACTAGTTAAGACCTGGGGCTAGATTTACTAAGCTGCGGGTTTGAAAAAGTGGGGATGTTGCCTATAGCAACCAATCAGATTCTAGCTGTCATTTTGTAGAAGGTACTAAATAAAAGAAAGCTAGAATCTGATTGTTGGCTATAGGCAACATCCCCACTTTCTCAAACCCGCAGCTTAGTAAATCTAGCCCCTGGTCTATAAGGAAACCCAATTAAGGAAGATGGGGCATTTCAGTCTTGATAGACTCCCTCATGAAAATGCACACTTTATTGTCTAAGTCAGAAGATTTTAAGTCTTTTTGCCACATAGCTCTCACCCCCCACCTTTGGAGTTTAGCTATCAATAAGGACAGATTGATCTCCCAAATGTCACATGGCTTTCAAAGGGAGCTAGGGATGTCCTGAAATCGGGAATGTTCACAGGACTTATCTCTCCCTGGTCTGGCTATTATTAACAGATTAATGACACTTGCATAAGTTCAAACTCATGTCATCTAGAAAAGCACACATTGAGACTACATTACAAGGTTACAAATAATATACATTGTCAGACATGAATTCAACAGAAAATAACAATCAGTCAATAGATATACTACATAATCATCACAGCTCCCCCTAAACCTAGGGGACGGAGAACTGTGACCTGTTACTGTCTCTCCTGCTCATTCGCCACTTATGCCTCTTGGCGCGAGAGACCATCTGCTTTTCCACATTCTGCTCCCTTCCAGTGCTGAATGGTGAAGTTATATTGCTGCAAAATTAAACTCCATCTTAAAAGCTTTTCATTATCCCCAGAAACTCTATTTAGCCAGTTTAGGGGATTATGGTCTGTAATAATGGTGAAATCCCATCCATACAGATAGGGTTGATGCTTTTGCAGTGCCCATACGATAGCTAGTCATTCTCGTTCAATGGTAGCATAAGCCACCTGTCAGGGGAGTAGTTTTTGACTTAGGAAAATGATCCCACTGCGCTGTCACCTGGCTAAGGACAGCTCCTAGTCCATAGTTAGATGCGTTGGTCTGTACTATAAATCTCTGTTTGAAATCCGCGGCCTGTAGCACAGGGGACTGGGCCAGAGCAGATTTCAGAGCTGTAAATGCATTTTCACAACCCTCTGTCCAATTAACCACCTGTGGTAATTTCTTTTTTTGTTATGTCAGTCAGAGGTTTGGTTAGAGTGTTATAATGGGGCACGAATTTTCAATAATACCCAGCTGTACCTAAGAAAGATATGACTTGCTTTTTCATGGTAGGGGTCAGTCATGCCGTGATAGCCTCTTCCTTGCCTGGCTCTGGGCGGAGGGTACCTCCCCCTACACAGTGCCCCAAGTACTGCACTTCACACATGCCAAGCTGGCACTTCTCTGGCTTGATAGTCAGACCTGCTTCAGTAATTCGGCCTAACACATTATTTACATGGATCATTTGTTCCTCCCAGGTCTGGCTAAACAACGCAATGTCATCCAGGTAGGCAACTGCATGTCCCTCCTGACCCTCTAGCAGGTCATTGACCAGGCGCTGGAAGGACGCTGGGGCATTTTTCATTCAAAAAGGCATGACCAAAAACTCAAACAGCCCAAATGGGGTGATAAATGTGGACCTCTCACGTGCCTCGGGTGACAGTGGGATCTGCCAGTACCCTCTACTGAGATCCATGATAGTGATGTAGCATGCCTGGGCAAGCTGATCTAGTAGTTCATCTATCCTAGGTATAAGATAAGCATCAAACACTGTGCCGTCATTCAACCTCCTACAGAGAACCGGGTGTCCCCATATTTCTTTGGGACCAGTACCACTGGGGCAGCCCAAAAACTGTGAGACTTTTGAATTACCCCTAGCTGCAACATCTCACCTATTTCCATGTTCATTGCTTTTAGCACTTCTGGGGAAGTACAATATGCTGGCTGTCTGAGGGGGGTCTGGTTGCCTGTGTTCACATGATGTGTGACAAAGTGTGTTTTTCCAGGTTTCCCTGTAAAAGGGGACTGATAGGGTCGTGGCATGTCAGCTAGCTGCTCTAGCTGAGAGTCAGACAGCTCTTCACTGGAGTGGCCGTCTGCTAGGGAACCCTTCTCTCTAGCAACAGCTGCTAAATTCACCAAGGGGTCAGATTCCTGATCTCTCTCTCAGGCAGGCTACAAACAACTAATGCACAAGCTTCCCTTATCTCAGGACAGGGGGTCTATAAAGGGACATGGTCAGATTGCAAACAACACAATTTACCATATTGTCATCAGACACCTCTATCAGTGCAGGAGCTGGAGGAAGGGGGGTTAGAGAGACTGATTCATGGTCAGTGTTACCTTCTGGCATCCCCCTTCCCTCCCCCTCAGAGGTTAATTCTGAGGACTTGGCCTGCACTATTTGCTGGCATGTGAACACTGACACTCCAGACAGTTTACACATTTCAGGTACACTCAGAGCTACATTTTCCCTTTCACATCCTCGCTTACACATTTCATGTACAATGGAACCAACATTTTCCCTGTCATATCCTGGTACCTGGGTACAAACAGGGGTACTCTCAGCAGATTCTAAAACAGTTGCAGGAACATTATCACATGTTCCTACCTCATGAGAAGAGATCAGTGGAAAAACAGGTTTGGATTCTACCACAGTACCATGTGTGACATTTACACCATTACACATCTCACTATTATTAGGGGTTTCCAAATTATCCCCAATTACATCTGGATCTTTGCATAAAGCCATATAATTGCAAGAGTTAACACTGGTCTGCTTCTCACCCTCACATATCTCTATCACATTACAGGATGTGGAATGATCACAGAGCATTTCAGGTTCTTCACATAGAGTGAAATTTTTCTCTTGGTACAAAAGGCCATTTTCCCAACAAATCCTATCTTCCTTACTTTCAAGACAGGACTGACTGACCCTCCCCCTTACTGTCGATAAACTGGGATCAGTGTTTTGTTCTGTTTTAAAAGTGTCACTTACGAGCTAGTCAGTGTTGCACACAACATGAGGTCGTTCATTCAAATTACTGCCTGAATCTGCAGCTTCTACAGTGAGGAAGGGGGATGGAGGGGGACTAGTTTCTAGTGAACATCCCTCCACTCTTTCAGGGGTTAATGCACAGCTCATCTGTGCTGCTCTCTGGGTCACTACTGCTAAGACATTGGATACATTTTCACACTTTGAGTCACCTTCAGAACACCTTCAGAACACCTTCAGAACTGGGCACATGTAAATCGATCTGACTACCTAAAACATTAGCAGACATGGTATCACATTTAGGCACAATCTCACACATTTTGCTCTGATCCCATTCACAGCCTAGGGTATTTAAAGTGTTTCCAACAAAAGCATTATCATCAAACACATTGGCCTCTGCATCACAGGTACCTGCAAATCTGCAGTATTCTCAGCAGCGCATGAAATTTTATTACATATTTTTGCACTCATGTTATGGTGGTCAGCAGAATTCACCTAAGGAAGAACATAGTTATTTTAGACCAGTGCATCAGAAATGATATTACTTTCATTTATGTAAGCAGTGTGCATCCTTCCCAAATTAATCCCCAACAGTACTGTGGCAGGCGGATTATCTAGTACTCCAATGTCTCGTATTCCTCTGCCAGATCTCCAATCTAGGTACACCCTGGCTAGGGGTACTGCAGAATATAGGCCCCCCACTCCTTGCACAGCAATAGTCCTCCCGGGAAATAATATTCTCTGGGCTCACTAGAGCTGGATGTACAAGAGCCAGGTCTGCGCCAGAGTCTAACAATCCAAGTGCGACTTGGTGTCCTACCTTAACCGCTTGCAGATTGTCTCTGGGGTGCTCTTGGGGTCCTCCTGCACACAGGATGACCGCAACTGGCTTTCCTACAGGATACCCCACAGGAGAAGGAGTTGTTTTCTTCTTTCTGGGGCAAATGACACTAATGTGCCCCACTTCATCACATGCAAAACACCTGCGGCCAGTTGCCAAAACAAGTTTTTTTCTCCAAGCCCCTAAAAGGTGCAGCAACATCTGGTTTGGTTGACGGAGAACTCAGGGGTGATCCTCCAGGTTGCTTCTCTTTCCACGTAGTTTGCCCTGGTGCTGCCCAACTCTTCTTCGTTACAGGAGCCCTGGTACCTGTGTACTTGTTGGCCAGGCTAGCAGCTGCTTGCCCTGTCTTAGGGTCACGATCCACAACCCATTCCCTCACCTCAGCTGGGCACAGTGTGAGGAACTGCTCCTGTAGAATAAGATCCTTTAGCTTATCATAGTCCAGTACTTGCAATCCCTCAATCCATTGATGCATCATGGATGATAATTGTGCTAACAGTCCGGCATAGGAATCAGAGGGACTGCGCCTTGAGTCTCTGAACTTCCGCCTGTAAGCCTCAGGAGTTATGTTCAAATAAAGTAACAAGGCTTTCTTAATTGCGACATAATCGCTGTTCAGTTCCAGAGGAAGGTCTGTAAATACTTCCAAAGCTTTCCCTCTCAGTCCAGGGGTTAAATAGCTGGCCCACTCACTGGGGTTCAGTTCAAACTGTCGGCAAGTCCTTTCAAATCCCCTCAGGAACACATCAAGGTCGCCGTCTTTTTCCACACAAGGAATTGGTCATGCCTGGGTTTTTTCCTACCCGTACTTCGGTCTGCCGACGGGCTGCTGATCCTGGTGAGTTCCAGCTGGTGTTCGCGTTCAGCTTGTCGCTCTGCTGCCACCCTGTCTGCAGTGGCTTGTCTCTCTGCAGCTTCCCTGTCTGCAGCAGCTTGTCTTTCTGCAGCTTTCCCGTCTGCACAGTGTTCGGCAGCTTCCCTGTCTGCTCGGCGTTCTGCAACCTCTTGGAGTTGCTGGATCAGCCACAGTGATGTTGCAGGATTGACATTATTGTTTGAGAGCAGTGTGAAGGTAGCTGTCCAGGGTAGACTCCTCACTTGGTTCAACAGAGGTATTTGTGGTAATGTCCTGTGCTGACTGCTCTCCGGAAGCAGAGAGATTTTCTCCACTGTCTCCTCCGACAATTGGTTTCTGATCAACCTCCACAAGCTTGGAATCAGTTGCTCTTGGTTCCTGCCGGGGACAATAGCAATTCCTCTTTCGACACACAAAGCCAAAGCTCATCCTTTTTTATCTGCTTATAGACAGGGGCCATCCTGGACTTCACACTTACACCAAATAAAACATAGAAAGAAAACAAGGGGGGGGAGAGAAACTATTTGCGCAGTGTGTCTTAAAATTTTGTAAGCCTTGAGCGTAATCTCCACTCAATTAGGATGCTGAATCTCTAGAGACACACACCACTCATTTATTTACGTTCTTATGATAAAAAGCATTTTTCCACATAGCCCTCACCCCCCACCTTTGGAGTTTAGCTGTCAATAAGGACAGATTGATCTCATAAATGTCACAGGGCTTTTGAAGGGAGCTAGGAATGTCCTGACCTGCAAGATGGATATAAATATATATATATATATATATATATATATATATATATATATCCATCTTGCAGGTAGAGCTGCTGTAGAAGTTGTAGCTCAGATTTGAAAGTTATTGTAAATCGCTGGAGAGAATAGAGTAGAAAGATTGATCATTCAATAGTCTGAGTCCGAGTACCGAGGCCGAACGTCATTGTGACATCGTCGGATCTCGGGGCTCGGTTCTCGCGATACTTGAAGATTATAAATACACGCCTCCACAGCAATCCATCGCCATTTGACAGAGGGAGAGAGCAGGGTGTAGTCACAGGCTGATTGGAGCAGGGACAGAGAATACAATATTCTGATTCCAATTTTGCCAACAAAAATCGCTAGAGAAGAGAGGAGGATAGAGGAGTCTTTTTTTTTTTTTCAATATTTGGCACTCAAAGTGCTTTTTGGGTGCCCCCCATTATTTTGCCTAAATATTTCTGGCTGTCAAAATTACTATCTGTCAGCAGATTAACCAAATAATTTTAGCACACCACAGTATTTTTGGGGTGTTCCCCATAATTGTGCATAAATATTTCTGGCTGTCCAAAGTATTATCTGTCAGCAGATTTACCAAATAATTTTTAGCACTCCCCAGTGCTTTTGGGTTGTTCCCCATAATTGTGCATAAATATTTCTGGCTGTCCAAAGTATTATCTGTCAGCAGATTTACCAAATAATTTTTAGCACTCCCGGTGCTTTTGGGGTGTTCCCCATAATTGTGCATAAATATTTCTGGCTGTCAAAAGTCATATTTGTCAGCAATATCTACCAAATAATTTTTAGCACTCCCAAGTGCTTTTGGGGTGTCCCCCATAATTGTGCATAAATATTTCTGGCTGTCCAAAGTATTATCTGTCAGCACATTTACCAAATAATTTTTAGCACTCCCAAGTGCTTTTGGGGTGTCCCCCATAATTGTGCATAGATATTTCTGGCTGTCCAAAGTATTATCTGTCAGCAGATTTACCAAATAATTTTTAGCACTTCCAAGTGCTTTTGGGGTGTCCCCCATAATTGTGCATAAATATTTCTGGCTGTCCAAAGTATTATCTGTCAGCAGATTTACCAAATAATTTTTAGCACTCCCAAGTGCTTTTTGGGTGTCCCCCATTCTTTTGCATTAATATTTCTGGCTGTCAAAAGTACTATATGTCAGCAGACTTCAAATATAATTTTTAGCACTCCCAAATGCTTTTGGGGTGTCCCCCATTTTTTTGCATTCATTTTTGGGGCTGTCAAAAGTCATATTTGTCAGCAGTATCTAAAACAATTTGTAGCACTACAAGTGCGTTGGGCTCATAATGGATTCTAAGCAGTCCACATAAGAGCAAAATCAGCAACTAGGTCCTGTCACCTGTCCTGATGGTAGTGTTCCCAGTACGTCATCTGGGAAAGGCGATGTCAAACTACAGTCTTTTGAAATGAGTCAAAAAAACACACACCAAAAAAATATTTACTGTGTTGAAGCGCAAAAGAAGTGTAACTGAGGAAAAGTTAACTGCCGATAAAAAAAAAATTGCCAAGATGCCATTCTACACACGCAGTGGCAAAGAAAGAATGAGGCCTTCGCCTTTCTCTATTAGTGGGCGATCAAAAAATGTTACTGAGCCTTCTTCTTGTACGGACACTCGTGACAAAGCAAAACCAAGTAATTTGGAGTCTAAAAGTGGTGCACAAGTACTGTTACGCGTGAAAGCCGAGCTGCAAGAAAACAGTAAGGCATTAGAGGATAATGTATGCTCTGAATCAGAAATGACACCAATCCCTGGGGAGAGTCCATCCACCAGTGGTATGTCTAATTGTGAGCATTCTGTTAGTGACAGTGTACCCATAAAGAAGGTTCCTTTCAGCAGTTCTGCTGATGTGTGCCTTAACAGCCCGAGTGTAGTCGGTGATACACCAATTGAGGATGCCACTTTTGAATTAGAAGAGAATGAGGGGGAGATTTGTGTAGGCGACGAGGGAACTAATGATGATGTTGATGATTATGATGCAGACAGATACCAAATTGCCTTTCTCAATTTCTATTTATATTCTAGACTCTATAACGGCTGAATAGTTTTCTATTTTACTCCTAGTGGAGAGGGGGTCTGATGCAGACAGATACCAAACTACAGTGGTCCATTTATTTTTACTTTCTAATTCCACAGTCTATGCAGGCTGCTTTTTTTCTATTCAACTACAAGTGGAGGGTGGGGGGGTGGGGGCATAGATAGCCACCAAACTACCGTGGTCCATTTATTTTTACTTTCTAATTCCACAGTCTATGCAGACTGCTTTTTTTCTACAAGTGGAGGGTGTAATATGCACCCAAAGACGATGGCTGCATTGCCAATAAGCAAAGAGGAAGACAACCAGGTTTGATGGAGAATTAAGGACGGCCTACCAGGGACTAAACAGTTTTCTTCCTAATTTATTAGCTTTAGAATTACCTTACTTATCCAAGAAACAGGTGGAGCACTAAATTAGGTTATTTTATGCACAAAAACATTGATTTTTAAACAAAATTGCAAAACAAAACCAAACAAAACCAAAACCAAAACACGCAAGGGCGGTTTTGCAAAACCAAACCCAAAACACGAAGGTAATCCAGATCCAAAACCAAAAACAAAACCAAAATACGAGGGTCAGTGACCATCTCTAGTCAGCATATACATAAATAGAAGAATTTTGTACCTAATATAGCTCTATTGGGATAAGCTCACCCGTCAACCTCAAGTCATCTCCTGTAGGGGTGTTCCTAGCAACCCTAACATGGGAAACAAAAGTATATTCAGGGTGTCACAATTAAAACCTTCCTTGAGCCTCCATTTTTAAAGCATACTGCAACTGAGAGGAGGGATCTGACTCCCAAAAAACAAATTAGAAATTAGTAAAACCAAGGCGCGCTTATTAAAATTATTGAAATGTGTACAAGTGAACAAATTAATCTGAAAAAAGTGCAGCCAGGACAACTAAGACCACTGTGTATGTGAAAACAAAATTAAAGATAGTCTAGTAGTCTAAAACAAACAATCTAAAAATATAGTACAATATAGCTATGTTGGTATAAGCTCATCTCCTGTAGGTGAGTCCCTATCTCTGGCATGTGAAACAAAAGTCATATTTAAAACTTTCCTTGAGCCTCCATTTTAATGCATCCAGCACCTGAGGGAAACAGTCAAAAATAAATTAGAAATCAGTGAAACTAAGATGTGCTTCTTTAAATTAATGAAATGTGTAGAAGTGAATAGAATCTTTTGAAAAAATTCAGCCAGAACAACTAAGAACACTATGTATGTGCTATTGATGCTAGGGATTCACCTACAGGAGATGCCTTGATGTTGGCAGGTGAACTTTTCCTAATATAGCTATATTTTGCACAAAAGTCTCCTATTTATGTATATGCTGACACATAGGATCTGATTAACCTTTGGATGAAAGGCACTAATCTCTCAAATGCAATATATACACCAGAAATTATGTGGCAATAATTAAAGCCATTTGTCAGACACTCAAGTTATTGAGCTTTTAAGCAGTCTGTTTCCATCGATCTCCATCTGCAGACCAAATGGCAGACTGCAGTATCTGTTCAATGAAATACTGACGTTAGAGGCAGTCACAATGCACCTTGACATTTCTGTGTTTATTATACTTAAAAGAAGCTGTGCTGTTTTAAGGTTCGTCTTATTATAGTGTTCTGGTCCAAGTGTGAACTGCACTAAAACTCATCCCACAGAAAACAATGTCTTCAATTTTTAACTCTGCCATATACTAGTCCATTGTAAACCTACCTGCCTGCAAGTAACATCTCTTTATGTGCTTCTATGTTTCATGTTTCATGTGATGTCATTCATCAATCTCCTTGCAGATATTTCCTTCCAACAACAATTCATCGTAGGCATTTTTAGCAGGCTCGGTTCCTCCGAGAACCAAACACACCTGAACTTAGCAGATCCAAGTGGTACATTCGGGCGCCCTTGGAATTGAAAACGAGGCAAAACATCTCAGATCATACGAGCTTTGGATTCTATAACTTCCGCCCTCCACAGCAATCCAGCGACATTTCACAGAGGGACACAGAAGGGGTAGCGCAGTTCTTGGCAGTCTCTAGTGCAGTTGGGCAGCATCATAGGTAGAAAAGAAAGAGGAGGGGTAGCAGAGTTCTTTACATTGCTGAAATAGAAATAGGTCTGGCAGGCTTTGTCTTCTAAATCTGCAGTCACATTGTGCTGTGTTATATAGGTAAAACACAAAGAGGATGATTCCATTGCTCCATTGCTAATTGTTATTGCTGGAATACAAATAATAGGGCTGGCAGGCTTGGTCTAAATCTGCAGTTACATTTTACTGTATAATAGCTCACTCAGAAACAAGAGAGGTGGCAGGGTTCAGTGCTGAAACAGAAATTGTAATAATAGGGCTGTCACTGTTCTTAAAAGTCTCCAGTGACATTCTACTGTGCCATAACTCATAGCGAAACAGGAGGGGTAGCATTGTTCTTGTCACTCTCCAGTCTCAGTCATGATGATGATGTTCAAGTGCATAGTGGTTTTTAGTCAGGGAAACAAAAATGTAAATAAAAAGCTTGTACCTTTGTAAAGAAAAAAAACACATCTCTAAAAAAGGTGAAAGTTTACTGTAGAAAGACATAAAATTGCCAACATGCCATTTTACCCAAAATATTACCATGCATATAAGCATCAGCTAGCTCCCTTTTCTCAGCTAGATCTCAGCACCTGCAATCTACACTGTCATCATCCTCACCCACATCAGTGTGTACATCATCCTCACACAATGCTAATTCATCCCGATGCAATCCACCATTACAGAAGTCTCTGTACTTTGATGTATTTGCCAGTAATGGCCTTCCCCATGTAATTTGTAGTTCATTTCACGACAGAGCTGTCACGATCTTTGGGCAATTCTTTAACACCAGCCCAAATGTCAAAATGTTGTGCTGACTCATCTGCATCACCACTGGGTGTCTTGGGAAAGCTAAGTTTTTTCCTAGCAGCAGTTGCCAAAGAAACTGAGGGAGGATGAGTCGTTGTATCATGTACCACTTGAGCTGTCAGCTTGCTGACCAGGAACTCATTGCATCTCTTGAGATCTGGGTCAGTTGGAAAGAAAGATAAGACATAGCTCTTAAACCTAGGATCAAGCACAGTTGCCAAAATGTAATGATCCGATTTCAAGATGTTGATAACTCTTGGATCCTGGCGAAGCGAATAAAGTACTTAATGTACAGTCTAACATAATAAGCAGAATTGCTTTGTTTCAGTTCCTCCTTCAATTTTTCTGCCTGCTTTTCAAAAAGTCTATTTAGTAGAATCAATTGACTCAAGCTAACAGTGTCTGCAGTCTCTTCACAGGTGACTACTTAGAGTGGTTTCAGCACCTTGCATAACACTGAAAGTATTCTCCACTGTGCTGGACTAAAGTACATTCCCCCTAAATTATATTCTTGTTGCAGCTGCTGCATTCTCCTACATGCTGTTGCAGAATCCCAAAAATGACCCTAAATATTTTGGGACACAGACAGCATCTCCTGCATGTCATTGTCATTTTTTAAAAAGTTAATTTTGTTTGCAAAACAGGGAATGTGATGGAATTTCCCCCACTCTAATGCTCTAACAATATTGATGTCGTTATCAAAAATCACATCTTTAGTAGAGTCCGAGCAGGATATGTCATGTTGCAATTATTAAAGTAATTCTATCGTTTTCAAATAAGCATTGCCCAATCAATTGTATGTGTTTCCAAAGCACAAAGTGATTTATTTTAGCAGATGTAAATAGTCAACAATTTAATACATTATTATATTATGATACAGTACAGTACAGCCAATACCAAAAGATAAATACATACCAATGCTATCGCATGCGCTCGCTGCGCAAACCACGGGACCCAGTGCACAGTATATCTGTTTAGAATACTGTGTCAGTTGACTGAGAGCCAGGGGGAGTGCAGCTATGATTATATACAGTACAGTGTTACATAGTGAACAATAGAGATGACGTAGATTGTTTCTATAGGTTCAGACGTTAGGTGGGTCCAGGGTAAACAGGTCATAGGCTGATTCAATCTAAGGAATCCAAAGGTGGGGGTCGTCTCTCCAGGGAGTCTGCTCCTTTCATAGCCAGCATCATATAAAAGGTTTATTCCCTAATATCAATAACTAAAGAATGCAATGTGCGATCTCTTCGCCGACTGCATCGGACAGCTGCTGATGAATAGGGTTTCAGTATGATACCAGACATGCCACCTTTCCCACAACCTGAACCATATATATCACTGAAGTGTACGTATAATGATTTTATATATATATTTATATATATAACACTAATAAACCAAATATTATCTGCTCATAAATTACAGTGTAACGAAACCAATATGAATATGAATTATATAAATAACTAAATGTTGTAATGCGAGTGTGTGCGTGCGTATTTTACCGTGCGATCGCACCACGCCACGTGTTACGTGGCATACGGATCGCAATCGCACGGCAAAACAATATTAAACCAATATACCTACGTTCATCCAATTATACGACTTTGACACAATGACATCCCTTAGTTTTTCAAACAGATTGTCAGCGTTCACTCCCGCCTTCAAGACTTCTCCCATGCTGCTCCCCACTTATGGAATTCCCTACCACGCTCAATCAGACTTTCCCAAAGCCTTCAAATCTTTGGATGCTCTTTGAAACCCATCTCTTTTTTAGTGGTGACCTTTTCATCGATAACACTATTCACACTAATGTAACCTCACAACTATCCCAATCTCCACTCTGAGCCACACTCGTTTCTCTTGTTTGAGCTGTGCCGTCTTCTCTTTAGAATGTAACCTCTCTACTGAGTACGGTCCTCCATACCCTTTGTTTTCATGTCTCCATTACTTTTTGTCTGCCTTGTCTGTTCATGTTTTACATATGTCTTGTTTTATGTATGTCCTTGTCTTCCTTACTGTACGGTGCTGTGGAGCACTGTGGTCCCTTACAAATCTACGATAATAATAATAATAATAATAATAATAATAATAATAAGCCTCTTAGTGAAGCACTCTTCATTCTACTATCAAACATAATTTGAATTGCTGCAGTAAAGGACCCTATGTATTCATGGGACAACAAATACTATTATAAAAAATATTCGATGATCTATCTAAGCAATTATACAGATTCCAAGGTGTGAATCAAATATTACTGGAAATGTGAAAAAAAAAATGCAAAGTATAATTAGAACAAAAAACTATATTATCTACTATATAAATGCCTAGTGGCGTGTGTGGAAAAAAAACCCAAGCTGCAGCGCCACCTGCTGGGCAGAGTTATACACTGACCTATATATTTCTTGAAGGAGAAGTGACAGTTGGGAGTGGTTGGTGGCTGCCGGGGGTGACAGTAGGGAGTTTTTAACACCTTAAGTAGCTTGATGAAGGATGTGGCGATGAAGATGAAGGATGAGGTGATGGAGAAAAATGATGAGGTGGTGACATGTGGACAAAACCACGTTAAAAAAGGGCGCTTGCGTCGGGAAGTAACGCTCTTCCCCTGAGGAGGCCTGGGCTAGGCCCAAATGCATGACAAGAACCTTTTTAACACCTTAAGTAGCTTGATTTGACTAGAATGCATGAGTATCATGCACGGGTTAACTTGTATATAACATAATACCAATATTTATAATTAACCTATAAAAAAAATAAAAAATGAGTGTTATTCGTAGTGTTCAGAAATTCCCAATTGCTTCTAAGGGGTAGATTTACTAAACTGCGGGTTTGAAAAAGTGGAGATGTTGCCAATAGCAACCAATCAGATTCTAGCTATTATTTATTTAGTGCATTCTACAAAATGACAGCTATAGGCAACATCTCCACTTTTTCAAACCCGCAGTATGGAAAAATTAAATATACCCCTAAATGTTTTAGGGCAAGTGGTAAAAAAAACTCATTCATTTTAAGTATTTTTTTGGGGGAGGTTTTCATATATTTTCCATGTATTTAACCATACATCATAATGCGTAGACAAACATAAATATTAAACAATAATTATTCATTAAATAATATTTCACTATTTCATTTTTTTGCAGAAATTGGTCCAGTCACAATCACAACGGATCCAGAGACATTTCAGAATGAACTTAAAGAGCTCTATGTACAGGTTAGTAAAGAATATTAAAATTACATCTCCCAAATCTTGTCCAAAAATGGTGTCTTTTGGGAATGCTTAAACTATGTGCTTTTCTAGGTATCAAAGAGAAGCATTCATAAAAAATCAGACTATAACATGATGACAGGTTTAAGTGAAGTGGTAACACACTTTCCTTCCATTCAGTGTTTTCTGAGCTGAAATGCTACGTAGTGATAGAGGACAAGGCATAGAGTTGAATATTACACTTTCCTATTATACCACATTTAATCCCCAGTTTATCTTTAGTCCAACATATATATATAAAACTCAGTTGTGTATGGAAGAGTTGAAAGTCATCTATTTAAAAAAAAAAATTTGGTATTTAATTTTTTGTAATCGAATGCTACTCTAAAAGCTTGCATGTGTAATGTATCTCTGCAAAGTATGGAATAATTTAACCTAAATATTGCTGTTAAACCCATACATTTGTAAACAAGGCAACCTTTCCATTCCTTCTCTCTTATAAACTATCCCATACACTTTGCCATTTGTTAATCTATTTGTTGCTCTTTGAATGCTTTATAAATGGGTGCATTCTGTAATGGAGAGAAAATTAAATTTTATAATGTTAGTGTATGGAAAAAAATCTCCATCTCTTCTTATGCTAATGGGTGATAAGTGGACAGGATTTGGTTACAATATATATCACGTCACAAGACCATTTTACTTTTATAGAATACATGTAATGTAGCCATGTTTATGATTAAATAAGCACACATATTAAAAATTAAAGTGTCCTGTCTGAATGAAACGGAACAAATATCAGAACGCCAATTTTCTTAACAAAAAAATGGAAAGAAAAAAAAAGTACATAAAGGGACATTTTTTTACATCCTAAATACTTTTATTAAAATATAGTGTAACAATCTCTTGGCATTCCATCAAAGACATTTTACAAAACATTTTCAGAATCCTCCACATTTTTAGACTATCCCCTATAATAGAGATAGTTCAGTATGTTAACTTTCCATTGTTTATTTTTATTTTGTTGAAATACTATATAATACTATAGGTTTGTTTCTTCAATACACGATTGGAGCTCACTATTGACAAGCAATTCTCTTGATATTCTTTCATGACTACACACTGTACAGTAGAGATAGGCATTGCAATGGGAGAGTGCAGCTGTGCTGAGAAGAAGATGGTTAGATGACTGGAGGAGATTTTAAACTAGGAACTTGGGGAGTAAGATAGAAGCAGAGTGCAATATATTATAGTAATATATAGTACTGATTAGGGTTTTATATAAGCTATGTACCATAAATAATTGTACTGAAATTCAATTATTATTACAAATTGAAAAATCAGCAAAGAGAAACGTGGGTCCTGCTCGATGGGTGATTTCAACTGTCCATATTTGAATTGGGAAAAAGGTGGTTTTGACAAAGGAAGTTGATTTAATCTATATTGAAAGACAATAATCTTTTGCAAGTTGTAGAACAATAAACTAGAGGAATAGCTCTATGGACTATGGAATATTGAGGGACAATTAGCAAGTAGTAATCACAAAATGGTAGCATTTGACTTGAGATTCAATAAAACATTTTGTAAGGGATTTACAAGAACTTGCCTTGAAAGCCATTATCATTTTAAATTTCCTCTGCAAAGTTGCTGAATATCGGCAACTTGTAGAAACTGCAGCTTAATACATTTATCCTCTAGAATGTATAAAAAGAGGGATATGTGCATGTAATGAAAACATAGTGTTAACTTTGGATAAGTCACTACAATTTTGGGCACCTTAATGTAAAGAGGATATCTGAGAACTTGTAAGGGTTCAGAACTGGTAGTTTCATTGAAAAGTGAACGTAAGGGCTAAATTATAAAGAAATTTTCCAAATCAAGGTTTTTTTTTACTCTTAATTCACATGCATAACTTTTTAACTGACTAATACAAAGATTTGTCTAACAAACTTTTCCTACCAATAACCATATGGAGAACAAGTGGTCATTGTTTGCGAATGGAAGAAACATGGTTTCACTGAGCATAGAAAGGATTTCTGTACCGTACGGGTGGTAAAGTCGTGGAATTTTTTTTATCACATAAAGTGGCGATGGCAAATTCACTAACATAGTTTAAACATTTATTGAATGCCTTTGGTTATAGAAATAGTATCAGTAGCTAATAACTGTAGAAGACATAATGGGGGTTTTTGTTCCAGGGAATTTATCTGATTGCCATTTTTGGAGGCAGGAAGGATTTTATTTCCCCATGTAACCTCTTGAAAGGATAAGTCCAAGTGTTTTAAAATGATCCCTTCCCCACCTAGTAAGACTGTAGCATTCCTATTTCATGGACCCTGGCATTTGGAGAGATCCTGCCAGCGCTATTTTCTAACAAAGGTGTTAATTGGACAGAACCATGGCTCTGTGAAGTATCTCTGGTACAGAATACGCTTTCTGCACTTCCCCTTCTGACATTTATGAGTGTAGCACTGGCAAAGGTTACAGTGCAGGTAAAGGTGAGTTTTTTCAAACTGCAGGGGCTCCTTGCATGTCATAATAATAGTGGTAATAATAATAATAATAATAATAATAATAATAATAATAATAATATGTAATTAAAAAATTACTATTATTATTATTTCCAATTTCTTACAATCAGTAAGTGAGAAAAGGCATAGCAGACTTTCCAAATATACTATCTGCTATTTTGCTTGTCTGTCCTTTGAAGTGTGTTACATTAAATGCGTGTAAATTGTTAACATCATTGAAATGGGACTGCTAATATTTGTTTTCTTGTTTGCGCCTTTGAAAACATATCCTTTTAAGACATACCACAGCTTCAAAAGGAATACACTGTGTCATTAACAGCTATTTTACTGCCACTTATTAAGCCTACCTAATGAGCTTGATCTAGTAATAAAACCACTTCAAGTAATTTTTCTTCAAATGACCCACCAATAATTGTGTCATAAACATCAGTTACAGATTTGTCTTGGTCTTGATTTTACAGAGTAAAGAAGATAAAGTTACATGTAGATTAAAGGAATGTTATGCTAGGTAATAGAAACCACAAGGTTGACAAATGACTCAGACCAAATTAAATTAAATATATTATATTTCAGTGGCTCTGAAGACAAAACAGAACCACCCCTGAGCTCTTCTGGATTTTACCTGAACAGTAATATAAATTTCTTTCAGTGTCATCAATATTATTATGTGATAAAAACAATATACTTCATAAACGCTGTGCGATATGCTGCATAATCACTTTTAGCTTCTACTGTTTTTTTTTTTTTTGTTTTTTTTGCAATACAGGGAGGTGGTGATTGTCCAGAGATGAGTGTTGGAGCTATTAAAATTGCTCTGGAAATATCTCTACCTGGATCTTTTATTTATGTTTTCACTGATGCAAGATCTAAGGATTACCAGCTTGCCAATGATGTTCTACAACTGATACAGCAGAAGCAGTCACAAGTAAGTAACTTTGGAGGTCAAATACAGGGCCTGATTATCCAGTAGGCTGACTAAGCTGCAGCCTAGGGTGCAGGGATCTGTGGAGGGAAAGGGGGGTGGGGAGAATATATTTTTTTTAAAATTGGAAAATTGGAAACTTTTGACAGGGAGAGGTATAAAGTGAATTTCATTTTAAAATATAGGAGAATAATTGTCCTCCAAATTAAAAAGGAAACATGAAAGAAAAAGGTAGTAAGGCTTTAATCTTGGCATATAGCCATGATAAAAACAATGAGTCATCCTTGGGCGAGCTCTTCAGGTTAAACAAGGAGAGACAAGGAAGAGGACAGGAGCAGGCTGTCAGTCCACCTCCGGCTTCACATCTTCACCCTCAGCAGTGCTTGTTCATGCCTCCATTCTGCTATACTCAGGGACAGGCTGGGCTGGGGGCAGGGGATATCTGCCCCCCCTGGCCGGTCCCATAGTGGGCTACCTTGGGTTGGGTCACTGGGCCACCTGCATTTTTTACCTGTAAAATGTTCCTGATAGACTGCTGAGCTGAGTCGTGCCCCCCGAGCGAAAATTTGCCAGCCCTCCCCTGGCTATACTGTTACGATTTTAATGAAAGCAAAATGAGTGGCAAAGATTGCCATGACTCTTTTAATAAGCCAAATTGAGCTGAGTAGCAAAAATACAGGAATATGAACACTGAGGGGTGAGGTGAAGGAAGCTGGATTTTAAATTAAGGATGCGTTGATTTTTACCTACCACATATTAGGCTGTCGTGGAAGGCGAGGGGACGCTAACAGCATATTAACCTAGGGGGGCCTGAACCATTAATCAGGCCTGGATCAAATATAAAGTTGAATCTAAAGCAAAATGTTGTATCGCAGTGTACTAATTTTATTGTTTCCGTTATCATTTTAATTACCTGATTATATGCAAAGGACATGTATCCTTTTTCTCATTACTACCAGATAGAATTGGATATAACTATGGCTCTAATTCACTGATCAACACTCATTTTATTGCCAATCACAATACAGTGATTTGGGGTAACTTTGTTGTTCTAATTTTGAATATGAATCGGTTGGCTCTAATTTTTTAGATATTTGCTACCCCATTGAATAATATAAAAACATAAAAATGCAAAAAATTGAGTGGTCAGGCAAAGCCTACTTACAAATCTCATTGGAATTGTCTCAAATCATACAAAAGTAAACACATGAAATACATAATGGTATTTTATGTGGTAAAATGACAAATAAACATAGTAAGCTAATTTGGATAATAATTACAATAAATGCATAGTTAAAAGTTGTTAGTAAGATTTTCTTTTATGTGCGTTATCAGGACAATCACATTGGAGGCTCCAGCAATAGTTGGCCATTATTTGTCTGTTCCATCAGACTTGATACCTTTCCTCCATCACCTTTATCTCTTGATGAAACCTATCAACTAGCAGCTGTCAACAGACTGCTGATTGGTTGACTGATCAATTATATATGGAGGGGGAATATTCTAGAATAATTGCGGAGTGAACATCTAGAATATTCATCTGTCTCACCTACTAGAACGTTTATGACTAAGTTCCCTATTAATTAAGAGTATCCATTATCTCAAAACTAGAGCCAATTCGAAAAGAAATGCTTTCCTTTGTGAATTCAGCAACCACAATATACCCTAAATTCGTTCAAATATCATGGGCTGTTTTATGTAAGCATTTGTAATGCAGTCCTTTGAGTTAAGCCCACCACCCGGTCACCACAATGTACTTATAGATTCTGTGGGACTTACAAGAGCAAGTGTATTTCTGTAAATAAGCATAGGAAATATGCTCTAACAGAGTTAGAGGGAGTAATTAACTCTTAAGTGGACACTCCTACTGAACCAATATCAGATCACATATTTGATCTGTGTGGTGGCAGCTACTACCACACAGCTGCCCTTGACAAGCATGTAAAAGAACCTACATATTATCTTATGGATTATCTTATACTTCATAAAAAAATATTTATCAGGTGGCAATTAAAGAGCACAGACAATATATTTTAACTGTTATTCATTAAAGCATGAGCTGCCAAGTCCCATAGTCAATATCCCTTAGAAGGTTCATTTGACTTCTTCACAGTTCATTACCAGTAGATATGACATGATTGATTGGTACTTGGTCCACATATTCAGAAGATTCTGTGTCAGAGAATGCTGCTTTGGCAGAAAAGTTCTACAGGTGGTTGTCTCTCGATAGTCAGTTCTTGCCACCCCTTGGGGTGGTTTGCATAGGAAAGTCCTATTGTATGTGTCCCACAAATGCCAGAGGAAAAAATAGGAATTTTTACTTACTTTTAACTCATTGTATCTGTGAAATATGCCCTTCCCCCTGAAGTGATCCCCAAGCCTCCCGGTACCCGACAGATTCTCCTCTGTATCCAGTGGAGGAGGTCTTTGGTCTTTTCACAGTGCATCCTACTGCTGCCATTCTGTGTGGGAAGGAACTTTGTGCAGAGCGCCAATGACTCCTACTGATGACATCACTGGTGCTCTGCACATAATGAATCAGTTGCGTGAGCAACATTGAAAGATGCATGCAGCTCCCACTTCATGAGCAGAGCATCATGAAGTGGGATATATCTCCTGACTGTCACTATAGTGAGAACAATTCCTTACTTCCAGATGCTAAATTACATGAATAGTCCACACATTACATTAACAGTACCCCACATTGCTGTTTTTTTATATGAAATCTAATTTTAATAGTAATTTTCTTTAAGTCGATTTTTAGCAATACATGAAAGCAAAGAGACTATTTCACTGCTTTCCAACTATATTGCCTCCTTTGACCTATATAACATTGTAAATGGCTACATGACTTTTCTATATTTTCAAATAAAGAATACTACTACAATGACAAGGAAATTATATGTGATACTGTGCTCTGCCAGGTTGTGTTTGTGCTGACTGGAGACTGTGATGATAGAAGCCATGTGGGTTATAAGATATATGAAGAAATTGCTTCTACTAGCTCCGGTCAAGTATTTCACCTGGACAAGAAGCAAGTTAATGAGGTAATAAAATTTATTAATACCAAAATATTCAATCTTTCAAAACGTGAATAAAACAAAGTGTAACAACCAAGAGATTTAAAGAAAGGTAAAATGTTGATACACCAGTATGTTAGTTACTTAGTGCTGAATGGTAAATACTGTATACGGTTATACAGGCTGTTGGACTTTTTGATGTCTCTCTTATTTTTTATAATAGCTTTTATTTTAGAATGTTACTAACAACATACAGACACATAACATGATTATCTGTTTATAACAAAACTATTACTAATATATTACTCAAAGCTGCATATTACAAACACAGACAGAACGTATACAAAAATGTATTTGCAAATAAACATGAACTTATTTAATCGTAATTTGAAACACAATACAGAACAAACATATGACTTGCAATCTAAATTAGTGGTATTAAAAGTAGAATTATACCCCATTCATACTGCAGCAAAATCCCGGGCTTTTCCTGGGGCGAGCTCAAACGACCCGGGTCTTGATGCAGTATGAATGGTACAAGTGAAAAATCCCGGGTCTAAAAACCCGGGTCTTCAACCCGGGATTTATCGAGGGGTAATTCCTGGGTCGGACCCGGGTTGCCTGCACTATGAATGGTGCAACTCGGGTTTTTGCATAGGGGGGAGAGAGTGAGAGAGAGATATTTTTTTTTTCTTCCATATTCCAGCTTTCAGCCAATGAAAAGTGCTCTGATGATGACTCCCACAAATTGCCAGGGCACAGACTTGTGCAGTATGAATGGGGTCAACCCGGGAAATTCCCGGGTCCGAGGTGCAGTATGAATGATGTTTCTGAGCTGGGACGCTCTGAGCCCCTGCAAAAACCCGGCTTCAAAAAACCGGGATATTGCCGGGGTGGCAGTATGAAAGTGGTATAAATAGTGAGATAGAGAAATATAAGGGGAATTATCTCAGATAACAAAATATCTGTCATTTTTCAATTAGTGTGTGCAACAAAAGAAAAAGTTTATTTGAATGATCTTTCTGGTTATGAAACTTCATTAAATTAAACATCCAAAAATGTTCACAGAAACAGCATATTCTCAAATACAAATCATTTACAACCCTAAGGGTAGAGAGTGTGATAAAGAGTGGAAAGTAATATAAATATTTAGCATTAGTCTTCCTAGACTAAAGTGCTTAAATAAAGATGGAAATGCACATGGTGGACAAAGTACAAATGTCACTTCTTAGTCCAGCCTACTAACACTTTACAACCAACCCTATCATTAGTTTAATATTCTCTTTTTTTCTACTACAACACAGCTCAGACAAGCCTCATTTATGCCTTAAATAAAACATTAGAGTGAGGGGATATTTGGACAGTCTTTACTACACATATATTACATTTTGAGGCTCATTTGAAGTTGGATTCATTTTTGTCCAAAGCACAGGCATACAATGTGTGTAATTCAAAATAAACACATAAATGCGTGTGTCACCAGATTAAGACAGACACTGCAAGGATCTATCATAATTAGTACAGATCTTTGCTCTAGGGGTGGGGCATCTGCAACAGACACACCTCCTGACAGGTGCACCTGCGGTTGTGTCTACCTCTTACTATAGAGGAAATATGTGAACATGCCTTTAATGTACGTGGCCTACTCTTACACGCCCCTTTCGCTCCCGCCTGTCTCCCCAGATGTAAGGAGCCACAAGTCAGAGAAACGCAAAAATCTTAATATGGATACAGGGATATGAATGTTTGGTGTTCTTTCACAGTACAAAAAAGCATATTTTACAATAAAAAAAAACAGGGCTTGCATCCAAATTAGAGATGGTCACTGACCCCCGTGTTTTGGTTTTGGATTCGGTTTTGGATCTGGATTACCGTCGTGTTTTGGTTTTGGTTTTGGTTTTGCAAAACCGCCATTGCGTGTTTTGGTTTTGGTTTTGGTTTTGTTTGGTTTTGTTTTGCTATTTTTTGGGAAAATCCATGTTTTTGGGCCTAAATTAACCCAATTTAGTGCTCCAACTGTTTTAGAGACAAGTAATCTAATTGTTGAGGTAATAAATCATCCAAAAAAACAGTTTAATTCTTCGTTGGTAGGCCTATTCTACACACAAAACAGATTGTCTTCCTCTCCATCTATGCATATTGGCAATGCAGCCATCGTCTTTGAATGTATATTACACCCTACACTTATAGTTAAATATGTAAAGAAATGGAAAAAGCCAGTTTGGTTTCTGTCTCTCAAGGCCCCCCTCCACTTGTATAAAATAGCAAAAAATTCAGCCATTATAGACTGTACAATATTAATTGACATGGAGAAAGCCAGTTTGGTTTCTGTCTCTCTAGGCCCCCCTCCACTTGTATAAAATACTAATAAATTCAGCCGTTATATACTGTACAATATAAATTGAAATGGACAAAGGCAGTTTGGTATCTGTCTGCATCAGATCCTCTCTCCACTAGGAGTAAAATAGAAAACTATTCAGCCGTTATATAATCTAGAATATAAATAGAAATTGAGAAAGGCAATTTGGTATCTGTCTGCATCATAATCATCAACATCATCATTAGCGCCCTCGTCGCCTACACAAATCTCCCCCTCATCCTCTTCTAATTCCAAAGTGGCATCCTCAATTTGGGTATCACCGGCTACACTCGGGCTATTAAGGCACACATCAGCAGAATGCTCACGATTAGACATCCCACTGTTGGATGGACTCTCCACAGGGATTGTTATCATTTGTGAATCAGAGCAAATATTCTCCTGTAATGCCTCACTGTTATCTTGCAGCTCGGCTTTGACGCGTAACAGTAGTTGTGCACCAATTGTAGGCTGGGTAACTTTTTGGGATCTGCCACTAATAGCCAAAGGTGAAGGCCTCATTCTCTCTTTGCCACTGCGTGTGTAGAATGGCATGCTTGCAATTTTTTTTTTATCGTCACTTAACTTTTGCTCAGTTACACTTCTTTTTCGCTTCAATACAGTAAATTTTTTTTTGGTTTTTGTTTTTTGCACTAATTTGAAAACACTCTGTTGTTTGACATCGCCTTGGCCAGATGACGTACTGGGAACACTAACATCAGGACTGGTGACAGAACCTGGTTGCTCATTTAGATCATATGTGGACTGCTTTGAATCCATTCTGAGCGCAAACCACTGAGGAGTGCTAAAAATTATTGAGTAGATACTGCTGACAGATATGACTTTTGACAGCCAGAAATATTAATGCACAATTAGGGAGGACACCCCAAAAACACTGAGGAGTGCTAAAAATTATTGAGTAGATACTGCTGACAGATATGACTTTTGACAGCCAGAAATATTAATGCACAATTAGGGAGGACACCCCAAAAACACTGAGGAGTGCTAAAAATTATTGAGTAGATACTGCTGACAGATATGACTTTTGACAGCCAGAAATATTAATGCACAATTAGGGAGGACACCCCAAAAACACTGAGGAGTGCTAAAAATTATTGAGTAGATACTGCTGACAGATATGACTTTTGACAGCCAGAAATATTAATGCACAATTAGGGAGGACACCCCAAAAACACTGAGGAGTGCTAAAAATTATTGAGTAGATACTGCTGACAGATATGACTTTTGACAGCCAGAAATATTAATGCACAATTAGGGAGGACACCCCAAAAACACTGAGGAGTGCTAAAAATTATTGAGTAGATACTGCTGACAGATATGACTTTTGACAGCCAGAAATATTAATGCACAATTAGGGAGGACACCCCAAAAACACTGAGGAGTGCTAAAAATTATTGAGTAGATACTGCTGACAGATATGACTTTTGACAGCCAGAAATATTAATGCACAATTAGGGAGGACACCCCAAAAACACTGAGGAGTGCTAAAAATTATTGAGTAGATACTGCTGACAGATATGACTTTTGACAGCCAGAAATATTAATGCACAATTAGGGAGGACACCCCAAAAACACTGAGGAGTGCTAAAAATTATTGAGTAGATACTGCTGACAGATATGACTTTTGACAGCCAGAAATATTAATGCACAATTAGGGAGGACACCCCAAAAACACTGAGGAGTGCTAAAAATTATTGAGTAGATACTGCTGACAGATATGACTTTTGACAGCCAGAAATATTAATGCACAATTAGGGAGGACACCCCAAAAACACTGAGGAGTGCTAAAAATTATTGAGTAGATACTGCTGACAGATATGACTTTTGACAGCCAGAAATATTAATGCACAATTAGGGAGGACACCCCAAAAACACTGAGGAGTGCTAAAAATTATTGAGTAGATACTGCTGACAGATATGACTTTTGACAGCCAGAAATATTAATGCACAATTAGGGAGGACACCCCAAAAACACTGAGGTGTGCTACAAATTATTTAGTAGATACTGCTGACAGATATGACTTTTGACAGCCAGAAATATTAATGCACAATTATGGGGGACACCCCAAAAGCGCTGGGGAGTGCCAAATATGAAGAAAAAATAATAAACCTCTATCCTCCTCTCTGCACTAGCGATTTTGGTTAGAGCAATTGCAAGAACAATATTGTATTCTTTCTCTGTCCCTGCTCTAATTAGCCTATGACTACACCCTGCTCTCTCCCTCTGTCAAATGGCGATGGATTGCTGTGGAGGCGTGTATTTATAAAGTTGAAGTATCGCGAGAACCGAGTCCCGAGATCCGACGACGTCACAATGACGTTCGGCCTCGATTTGGATTCGGAATTGGCGGGAGAGTACCGAGCTGCTCAGCTCGGTACTCGGATACCCAAAGTTCGGGTGGGTTCGGTTCTCGGAGAACCGGACCCGCCCATCTCTAATCCAAATATAGATGAGGCCCGTTATATGTAATAGCTTATCTCCATGGATGTGTAAAATTCAAGTCCTGTTGTGGGGAGGAAATGGCTTAGTGGTCTACTGTTAAACAAGAAATGCCCCTATAAATGCATTTTTGTCATCATTGAATCTCATTCAAGTAATCTAGTAACACAAATTGTAAACTTGTTGTAATATGTGGGTGCATTTAGCTAGGAATGTTCTGATCCGCAACGCTCCTCCCAGTATAAGATGCAAAAATGTGCACCCCATACAGACACCACCAACTTAACATTCACATCTATGTGTGTCATATACAAATAAGTACATTCACAAGAATTTGTGCTGTGGGCCTAGATTCTCTACACTTTCATAAATGATCTATGTCTAAAAAATAAACTTCTCCATTATTCTATTCAATTATTTTTACTTTTGTAAATGTCATGAAATTATAGGAATAACATATACATGTGTTTTTCTTTCAATCTAGCTAAAATTGTTCAGCAGAAAAAAAGATCCAGATAACTCAAGTAAACATCACAAAATAAACAAAGCTTTCTAAACTAAGTTAGCAATGCATCATAAAGCGCAACAACCATCACCAGGATAAATACTTACAGGAGGCCCAAAACATTTCCATGTTTCTGTATTGACTATAATGATAAACTGTCTTGTTAATTTGTGTTTAGGTCTTAAAATGGGTAGAAGAAGCTGTTCAGGCTTCCAAGGTTCACCTTGTTTCCACAGACCACTTGAGTGGGGCATCAAACACCTGGGAAATTCCATTTGATCCAAGCCTTAAAGAAGTTACGGTATCACTGAGTGGGCCTTCTCCAGAGATCAAACTCTATGATCCTTTAGGTAAGTTTCATGGCAGTGAAAAACTGTGACTTTCTCATATGATTAATTTATATGTAATGATTGTGATCATTGTTGTTGTTTAGCACCTGCTTCCATATTTAAGCCTTCCTGGCTTAAAGATGATAGCACCAGTTCAACAAAATCTGCCACTGGTTCCTCAATAGGCTATTCAATTGACTTCCTGGCTAGGCATGTGCTTTTGTTTGACTACACCCATTTGCCAAATTTTCTTACTTTTTGTCTGTGACCCTGACTTTGAGCATGCTTGTGGTTTTGACTTTAGCCAGTTTCAGCCCTACTCCTCAATTCTGTATGGCATGTTAATAACTCCCAAACCTCCGGTATTGCTGTCTGGCATCATAGGGAACATCTGGGACTATATGCATAAGGGCTGGGGGAACAAGAATGCTTATGTGCCCAGATGAGGAGTAAAACTACCATGGATCCTGGGCAGTTATCAAGCCGTGGAGCCATACCCGCATACTTTATTGATGCATAATCAGCCACTGAAACAGTCATAATTCTTTACTATTCCATAATGAGCATTATTGAGATAAAATAAAATTTTCTTTAAGACATATAGCGAATTCCTCACCCATATGCTTTAATGAATTCAGCAAACCTGGTTTTCTTGGTATTTTAAGCACTTATTTTATAATGGCTGTACTTGCAGCACTGATGGGAATGTCTGTGCTCCTTACATTCCTGAGCTTTGATCTATAGCCCCTAAATACACTTTAATACTCCACCACTGGTTGGGTCTATTCTGCAATATATGAAAGTCTGCTGCCCTAAGAACAGATTACAGTAGCCCAGAGCCGCAGTGCTCTTGAAAGGCATTACTGTCGCAGTAGTTTTCTTGGAAGTTACATGCCGATTTTATGAAAAACATCCTCTGCTTTTTTATTAGGAAGGCAAATGAAACTAGAAACAGGTCTTAATGAGTTACTGAACATATTTAATTCTGCTAAGGTGCTAAATGTTAAAGAGCCAGCGCCTGGGATGTGGAAAATTAAGGTAAGATGGGATTTCTTATTATATTATATTGTACTACATTATATAGACAATAAACGTCACTAACAACACTATTAAGTTTCTATAAAAAATGGAAACCATGGCAATTTTCTGACATATAATCCTTGGAGGTGGGGATAACAAAGGTTTGTGCACAACCCATTTGACAACAATGTTTTTTTGTTTTTTTTTAGTATCTTACTGATGCTGTTGGTAAAGCTTTTTCTCTTTCATTTTCTGTTTTTCTTATAGTATTTATATCACAATCTGTTACCATGAGATCTATTGTGGTTGCAGAAGGAGTATTTGTTAAAGCAACATGCACAAACACTTGAATTTTATTTAAAATAAATAATTATAACTCTGAAATTAAATGCACATCCTGATGGTATAGAAGAGAGATTAAGGAGAGATGTAGGCACAGCACTGATCATTTACCTCTGTTAAGAAACACACTGTTCATGCACATTAAATAAAAAATTATATACAGGACTATATATGTAAGAAATCGTATAATATATATATATATATATATATATATATATATATATATATAAAGAGAGAGAGAGAGAGATATAGTGGTTGAAGTGGTCTGCCTTCATTGTGAAATTTAAATCAAATTCCATTCACTTACATTTTCCATACCGAAACTTCTAAACTACAATACCACCACTTCTAAATTTCCACTTCGGCCATTGTATGTATTCATCAATCAGCAACATCATTAAAACCACTGACAACTGAATTGAATAACATTGATTATCATGTTACAATGGCGTCTGTAAAGGGATGGAATATATTAGGGAGCAAGTGAACAGTCAGTTTGTGAAGTTGATGTGTTTAAAGCTGTAAAAATGGGCAAGTGTAATGATCTGAGCGACTTTGACAAGGGCCAAATTGTGATGGCTAGATGACTGGGTTGAAGCATCCCCAAAATGGCAGGTAGGTCTTTTGAGGTGTTCTTGGTATGCATTGGTTAGAACCTACCAAAAGTGGTTCAAAGAAGGACAATTGGTGAACCAGTGACAGGGTTATGGGTGCCCAAAGCTCATTGATGCACATGGGGAGCGAAGGCCCATCTGGTCCTAACTCACAGAAAAGCTACTGTACCACAAATTGCTGAAAAACTTAACGCTGGCTATGATAGAAAGTTGTCAGTACACACAGTGCATCACAGTTTGCTGCTTATGGGGTTTTATAGCTGCAGACTGGTCATAGTGCCCATGATGGCCCCTGTCCATCATTGAAAATGCCTACAATGGGCACGTGAGTGCCAAAACTGGACCATGGAGCAACGGAAGAAGATGGCCTGGTCTGATTAGTCAAGCTTTCTTTTATATCATGTGGACGGTTGGGTGCATATGTTTCATTTACCTGGGGAAAAGATGGCACCAGGATGCACTGTTGGAAGAAGGCAAGCAGGTGGAGGCAGTGTGATACTCTGAACAATGTTCTGCTGAGAAGCCTTGGGTCCTGTCATTCATGTGGATGTAATTTTGACAAGTACACCCCTTTATGGCAACCATATTCCCTAATGGCAGTGGCCTCTTTCAGCAGGATAAAGTGCCCTGCCACACTGCAAAAATTGTTCAGGAATTGTTAGAGGAACATGACAGAGAGTACAAGGTGTTGACTTGGCCTCCAAATTTTTCATATCTCAATCCCATTTAGCAGCTCTTGAATGTGCTGGAAGAAAATGCTGAGTCATGGAGGCCCCACCTGGCAACTTACAGGACTTAAAGAATCTGCTTCTAATGTCTTGGTGCCAGCTACCACAGGACAACTTCAGAGGTCTTGTGTTGTCCATGCCTCGATGGGTCACAGCTGTTTTGGCAGCACGAGGTGGACCTACACAATATTAGGCAGGTTTTGGGTGATGACTGAAAACTTCTTGTTGTATAAACAGTACGTTTATTGTTCCATCACAATAAACAGCGTACACTTCATCAGGATGACGCCAGACAAACTAACACTGACTAGACAAAGTTTTCCTGTCATTGGCCACTGTTTAGCATCGGTCGCAATGCATAGTAGCACAATACAGGTTTTTATACTTGAGACACCTCCCACAATTGTAGCTTGATGGACAGGTGACACTCCCATCTTGCCTATAAAAGATAGTTCTCTGCAGGTGTTCTGTAATTCCTCTTCACTACAGACAAACCCTGTCAGCTTTGCTTTTAGCTGTGGAAAATACACTTTCAAACCATTTTTAAAGCATGTAAGTGAAAACACAATGTATTTGTTTACTTTCTCACACATGTTTTACAACTGCATTCTTTAACCTACTGTAGGTGCACTGCTGTACCTCAATGTAACCCTGTTTGCAGCCTGTACCTGCAGACTGTCAGCTGAGTAGCTGGTTCCTCCTGTAACAAAATTCTCCTTTTGTCACAATAGATAGATAGATAGATAGATAGATAGATAGATAGATAGATAGATAGATAGATATACTCTTTTTCAGTAATGCCATCTACAGATGCATAATTTACATAGTATATGCTTAGCAGAAGCAGCCGTATGTGCTAGTGAAATACCTTATTGCCGTCGCTAATCTACAGGTTGGATACACATGCATGAACAATTGTGTCTTACATCTGAACCTTTATTCAGCTGAGAAAAATATATGCATCATTTACCTTTTATATTATCTGCTATTCTACCAGCTGTATTTTAATAAAACCAATGTTAAGTGTTATTACAAGTGCCCCCTATCCATTTTATTTTTCTTCTTGTTTGCTGTCTAGGCTTATATCCTAGCATCGTGGGGGCAGCTGTTCTACACGTTTAGGTCTCATATCAGCGCCCTTTATTCTGTATTGTTATTTAGTGAAATACCTACCTATGCTGCCTATGCTGTAATATTTGATGAAATTCGAATTGTATAGTTTTCTGTTTTGTATTCTTTTTTAGACATCAAGTAATGGACGTCATTCAGTAAGAATTACAGGTGTCAGTACAATTGACTTCCGGGTAGGATTTTCCAACAAACCTACATTAGATTTCAGTACAACATCCAGCAGACCTATACAAGGTTGGTTTTGTTCCTAAACGTATAATTAGATATTTTGCACATGAAAGTACATTCAAATGCTAAGTGTAGATTGTTTAAAATTTGAAATATATATAGATCTGTAGTTAACATTTTAAAGATTATGCCTCCCTTTGTGTGCTTGAACCCTCTTTTATTGGGAAGTGCATGGATTTGTGATGAGTACAATAGTGGAGATGAGGGGCAAACTGTATAAAGCTGCACTTTGTCCAAACCGCCGTTTTTCAGTGGGTTTTTTTTCTGGCGCTTTTCAAATCTCTTATGTATGAAAGGGAGAAAACCACAGAAAAACATCATTATCAACATTGCCACATTACAAGATCGCCGTCCCAGCTTCTTGTCATGATAAGGATACAAATTGTGAAATGTATGAAGCAGCGGCTTTGCAAATCAATGGTAAATTTCCCAAAAAATAGCCAGAAAAATAGAGGAGGTTCTAAGAGGCAAGATAGCTCTAATAACCTGTGTTTTGAACTATGTGGCCATTCATAACATAACAGGAGGCAATACAATTATTAATGTGCCATGGTGTCACATTTGACACAGCTCTCTGCTTTATTCCTTACATCCAGACTCTCTCCCAGTACTGTCGATTGCACCTTAAAAACATTGTCAGAATATGCCTTTTCTTATCAACATGCTGCCAAAACTTTTATTCATTCTCTCCTCATCTCACGTCTTGACTACAGCAACCTCCTGCTATTTGGCATTCCTGACACCCATATATCCACACTTCATTCCATCCTAAATTCTGCTGCAAGACTGATCTTCCTCTCTCAGTGCTCCACATCTGCTGCACCACCTTGCAAATCCCTACACTGGCTCCCTGTGTCCTCCAGAATCCAATTCAAGTTACTCAACCTTACCTACAATGCCATCAACAACAACACTCCTTCATACATCTCATCATCATCATCACCATTTATTTATATAGCGCTACTGATTCCGCAGCGCTGTACAGAGAACTTATTCACATCAGTCCCTGCCCTATTGGAGCTTACAGTCTAAATTCCCCAACATACATACATACAGACATACAGACTCTCTCTCTCGCCCTCTTAGATTTACCTTTGACCTGCGACTTGTCTTGTCTGTGGTAACCATCTCTCCCTCGCGCCTACAAGACTTCTCCCGTGCTGCTCCCCACTTAAGGAATTCCCTATCACGCCCAATCAGGCTTTCCCACAGCGTTCAAATCTTTAGACATTCTCTAAAAACCGATCACTTTTTTAAAGCTTACCCATACCTGATGATACTATTCACACTAATACACCCTCACAGTTGTCCCAATCTCCACTCTAAACCACACTCACTCATTTTGTTTCAGCTGTGCCCTGTTTCACCTAGAATTGAAACTCTATAATGAACAGGGTCCTGTACACTTTGTTTTTATGTCTGCATTTATTTTGTGTGTCTTGAATGTCATTTTTTATATATGTCCTTATTTTATGTGTGTCCTTGGTTTATGTATTTCATGTTTTCTCTACTGTACAGCGCTATGGAGCAAATCTATGATAACAATAATAATAATAATAATAATAATAATGATAATAATAATAATTATGAGGGTAATCATTGTTTATTGATTAGAGGGCCAAAAAGATTTATTAATTATCTTATGGGGCAAAATTATATTAACAATATATTAGCGGACAAAATTTCATGTATAATTATATTGAAGAGGCAATAATATTTTATATTTATGTTACTATATTTGATTCCCAATGCGTGTAATAATATTTATCTATTTTCATGATGGGGTAACACTTATTATTTCATGATGGGAACACCAATTAAAGTGCACACTTGTGGCATTACAAGTGGGAGCATGCACATGTGTCCCCATCATGAAATAATAAGTTTTGCGCTTTCGTAAAAATAATATTATTGCACCATTAGTAATCAAATAATATTACCCCTTTAATTTAATTATAGGTTAATATTTCCCTCTTCATTTATTTATAAATTAATTTGCCCTGTAAGTTAATTATAAATTCACTTTGTCCTCTTAATCAATAAATAATGTTTTCTCTATAATTCATAAGTTAATGGTGCCTCCTCTTATGTAATCAATGGCAAGATAGCTCTAGCCTATCAGAAGCCGGTCTACCAAAACAGCGATTTTTATGCTGTATTTTTGGTCGATTTTCCAGTGATTTTGAATTAACCGCCTACAGGATAGGATAGGTGTTTTGAAATCGTCACGCTGGTGATTTGAGCATGGACCCTTCAGCTGCAGGATAATACGTTCAGCAGTATGGAGATGCTGGTGATCGATTTAAGGATATTTGCAGCAATTTTAAATTACCAGAAAAATTGTAGCTTGATACATTCACTCCCAGGTCTCTTACCGAAACTTAAAATTGGACTCCTTTCGCACCTTCCATTTACACCGCTTGGGGAAAGCGTATTTTGAGACGCAGGTAATAAAGACAGTGCCATTGTCCCCTCAATCCCCTTGACCAACATTGTTGTGTGACAATTGTAAAGCGCTACGGAATATGTTGGCGCTATATAAATAAATGATGATGATGATGATGATGACATAAGGGTTACTAAACTGAGCAGTATTTTATTACACTTATTTATATAAATTGAGAAGTGTAAATGAACTGTGTAAAGGGGGTAGTCCTAAAATGGTAATAGGTTGGACTTTGATGTGACATTTTTAATGTTTCCACAGTTGCATTTCTGGCACATCCACTAGATTGATTTTACAGGGTTGTTTCCTAAGAACGTGAACGTGCGCCTTTAATTGGTCTGGATGGTCCATTAGGAGCGCTTTCAAACATGAAGCAGCATTGTGAGCTAGCAGACTTTGTAGTTCATAAATGACCCCTGTGCTTCTTGCTGTGTTCTTAATCTGCAGGGCTTCTGCCAATTTTACTGAACTCATGGTATTAGCCTGTATTGCTTCTTGACCTTTTCTAAACCCAGATGTAATCTTTTTGTACCTACAGGGATACCCACATATGTGCTTTTGAACACAACAGGGTTACAACACCCAGCAAGAATCGATCGTCTGGAGTTGTTGAGTACTTCAGGACGTCTTTTGGACACAATTCCAATAAAATATTATCCAGACAGAATACCCTATGAGATATGGAATGTAACAGAGTTTATTCCACCAAAAGAAGTGTTTTTTCTAAGAATAACAGGTTATGATAAGAATGATTACCTGTTTCAGCGAACATCCAGTGTTTCATTTTCTAATATTGTTCCAGGTAATTGTTTTGACTTTATACCTGCAGGTACTAGAAAAGTTAAAACCTACATTTATCTACTGTTGAAAACAAACCTCCATGGTAAACTTTTCTTGTTTAAAGGGAAAACAATGAAAAAATAATACTCCCCCCATTAATAATAAGACCTTGTACAGAATTTTAGACACTTCTATGCTTCCTTAGGTGGAAAATAATCACTCAGTTACAACATGTATGTTTCGTTTGGTCTAGAGATATCAGTTAATATCAGTTGCGTGAATTAAATATAGTAGTGAGAGCACTTCCTTATTCAATGAAGTCATTGTGTATTTACTTACAATGTGGTTAAATACAAGTAGCAAAAAATATATCCAATCTTTGCTAACTTAATAGTGTAACCCCTTGTCACTGTATGTGTGGTCCTGGAGTGCATAGGTGAGTACTTTCCTTTTCCCTCTCTGGCTCTTGAGTGTGAGCATAAGTGGCCAGAGGGTCCCTGCAAATGCAGGTTTTACAGTAATGATTGTTAAGTGGGGACATGGTGGTACAGTGCAATAGTTATAGCAGTAAGTTGGGTGCCAGATCATCTTTATATCATGCTTGCCACTTTTTGATGTTCCCCTCTGGTAGTTCCCATAGGGGAAGTGGGGGGGGGTATGAATGGAGGGGACGAGGCTTGGTGCATTGCATCATTTTTGCCTTGCCCCTGTGATGTAATGGCGCTTATGCGCCATTTTACAGTGGGTGCGGGGCCAAAATTACATCACTTCCTGAGAGGCGTGTCATGGTGGCTCTAACCTTGCCCACTTTACTAGGAAGTGGGCAGATGGTGGAGGATGCCCTACTCTCCGGTTAGTCCAGGAGACCTACCCGGAATTCGGGAGTCTATCGGACATGCTGGGAGAGTTGCCAAGTATGGTCTGTATTGCAAAGTAGAAACTCTGGGGGGTATTCAATTAGGTCCAGGATTCGTGGCACCGCACGGCTGCGCATGTAAGTAGGTTAATGTGGTAACGCAACATCGCAAATTTTCATTCGCAACCCTATGGGGTGCGAACCACAATCCACGCTATTGTGGTCTTGCGGATTGTCTTCACGGCCCGTTCCGGTGCAGTGTCGCGAATCCCGGACCTAATTGGATACTGCCCTCTGTTTACATTACTTCTACACTCCAGCATTCTGAAGTAATTTCTCCCTCAGATCTGTCCCATTCCAGTCATAGTCTCCATGTCATGATGTACTTTGGTCCTCATGGAAGCAGGCCATGAACTTGCTCCCCAGATTGCAGGGGGGATACTGGCACCTCCTCCCCTCCACCCCAGGTCCCTGGCTGTACCGCTCTCTCCACACAGATTCTAGTGTGTCTCTTCTGGGTCCTAGTGCTAGGGTCACACATGCAGTACTTGGGAGGTGTCAATAACAACTCCAGAGGGGAAATTACAGTAGCATACTTTGATGGTTCATCCACTGATTAACAATACTATGAAGTAATACGCCTGAAAGCATCCTTAAGTTTTACAGCAGTAGCACATCTGGGGTTATGTCATAAAATTATTTTACTTTGAAACTGTTATTACAATATTATTAGAACTATTATCCTTTATCCATTATGAAGCAATGTACAATCATAACACTTTATTCAGACACATAAGCCCCCTGTCCCAGTAAAGCTTGCAATTTGATTTCGTACCATAGGCACACAAACTCACACCTGTACCTCTTTAGTCAGACCCCAGTTAACCTGTCCTTGGATTGTGTTAGTAGACAGAAGCACCCAGAGAAAAAAAATCACACAAGCACAGAAAGAATATACAGATTCCATAGAGAAAGCACACAGTGTTATAATCAAAGGTTTTGACAGCAATGCTAACCACTGCGCTACCACTCCAATGTGTTTGAAATGATTTAATTTGTAATCTAAATTTTCTTTTCATCAGCATGTTATATAACTCTGTATCATTGTGTTTTGGAAATAATATATTACTTTTCTGGTTGTGCTTATAGGAGCTCCAAAGGTGTCAATGCAAAAAGTAACTCCTGGCTACTATCTGCAGCCTGGTCACATTCCCTGCTTTGTAGAAAGTCTTATACCTATAACAGTACGTTTCAGCAAGAATGGCATCCGCATTGGTACAGAACAAAAATTCCAGTAGGTAAAATACATTTTATAACAGTGTAAATGACATTCCATGAAATTCTACAGGGAGAACAAATATTATAGGGAAGAAAGTGGATATTACCCTGTGTACCCTGTGTAAATATTATGATCCAACAAATGAGAAGGGCAGATTGTATGTAATATAATACTGTGCCTGAATTTATTTGTGGCACTCAACTTGTTAAATAATAATGCTGAAAATTGCTGCCAGGGACCAGTCTTCAACTAATCCATCTGTGTCTACACTCTCCTCACTTCTACTAAGACAGGTCCTCTTTAAACAGTCAGCATGTTGTCAGTGCCCATCCTCTGTTAACTACCCTTTTGCATGAATGGGATATTCATATAGGTAGGGCTTTCACAACACAGCATTATCCTTTAATCAATTTCCTTAAATATTTAAACATTTACTTGGGAATGTCATTAGTAGTTCTGTTATATAAAGCAGCAGATGAGTTTTGATGGTGCATTTACAACAAGTAAACTGTGTTTCATCTTGCTTGTTATTGCATCTTCCTGCAAGCAAAGTTTTGCATGCAAACATGGCTGCTTGTGAGTGTGCACAGAATGTTACTGGATAATGAATGTATGAGGTTGGCCATAAGAGCTACCAGGTAGGTGCATTTTCTGCAGCTGGGGCCTGATTCATTATGGATCTTAACTTGAGAAACTTGTTATATCAGTCTCCTGGACAAAACCATGTTACAATGCAAGGGGTGCAAATTAGTATTCTGTTTTGCACATAAGTTAAATACTGACTGTTTTTCATGTAGCACACAAATATCAACTTTAAATTTCAGTGTACAAATAAGCTTTCAAGTATTTGTGTGCCACATGAAAAAACAGCCAGTATTTAACTTATGTGCAAAATAGAAAACTAATTTTCACCCCTTGCATTGTAACATGGTTTTGTCAAGGAGACTGAAATAACAAGTTTCTCAAGTTAAGATCCTTAATGAATCAGGCCCCTGGTGCTTAGCAAAATTGCAAGGTAACCCATCCTTACTTTATATAAATGTGTTTTATCTTGCACACGAGCAACAAATGAGAGAAATTATGATAATCACTACTGGTATAGTCTATTCAAGATCTCTTGGTTAAAGCCATTGCACACATTTAGGGATTACATTGAACAGCAGCCTTCCAGTTGGTACCAATAGGTAGTGAAAATCAACTTTGTGGCATTAAGGAGGAATAAAGGGATTATTTGGGACAAAAAGAGCCTTTAATTGTCCCATTTTCAGTTATAAAGGAGATAAAAAATACATTGATCTTCATAAAGTAATATAATTAAAAATCACCTCTAAGGGACAATACAAAAGGTGATATTTTTCATAATTACACAGTTTGGTTGAAAAAAAGCAAAGCAAAATAAAATCCCATTGCTTCATTTGCTAAGGCCTCACAAATTAAAAAAAACATTTTCAGACCCAAAAATAGTAATTTATTGCCTTTACTTAAAGTATCATATATATATATATATATATATATATATATATATATATATATATATATTAATTAATTAATTGCATTCAATAGCTTGGTTTAATTGTGTGTAATGGGAAACTTTCTCTTTTTGCCTAGAAGCAGCAAATGGGCATTGAATACTACCACCTCCAATGTGGCAATAAAATCAGAACTTTCTGTTTTGTGTAAAACCCCTGCTAAGCCTCACTAGAAACCAGGGACGGCTGGGCTGGAGGGCAGCGGCCCCCCGGGCCGCTCAGTCCAACCGCTGTTAGGGCCGGGCCCCCTTCCCCCCCTCTCCGATGCAGTATTACTAATTTATTTTCTTCGACCGCATCGCGTCATCAATTACGCGGCTGCATCACGTGTCACGTGATGCGGCCGCCTGTGCGCACCCCGGGCTTAAACTCGCTAGCCCGCGCCTGCTAGAAACTAAACCTTTATTTCATTAAGGAATTCATTAAGGAAAGTAAAGCAAATAAATTAGTAACTTTGAACCTTGGCAAAACCATGTTGCCATGCAAGGGGTGCAAATGAGTTTATTATTTTGAATATAAGGAAAATACTGGCTGTTTTATCATGTAGGATGCAAATACTTGACAGCTTTATTTTTACACTGACATTGAAAGTTGATCCAGGACATGCTCTATCCCACTTATAAATCTGTCCTCACATTTTAAATTTTCCTCCCCCTCCAATGCAACATGGTTTTGCCAAGGTTCAAAATCACTCTTATTTTGTTTTACTTTCCTTAATGAATCAGGCCCTTTGTGCTTTACTTAAAATAACAAAAACAAAAACATTTCTTAAACACTTTTACTTTTTCATAGATTTAATTTTCTTTCATGTGCATTTATTTAAAGGGAAATTATGTAGGGCAGATGCTTTTAAAACAAGGTTCACTCTGTGGTAGTTAATGTACTGTATCGTTGTAGTTCCTTTGTGTACCTATTTCATTGGTACTTATTAATTGCATGTCACTTACAGTGACATGTTACTTTTGAGTTCATTGACATACTAGACATTTGCCTGTTTAATGCTGAATATCTCACTTTCCTTTTTGTATTACTATCTTGCTGTATGTTTAGTTTCAGTACATGTTCACTACATCTAAAAGTGTATACCAAGCACACATGAGAATTCACTGTCAGGATATTGAAGTATATAGAAGCACTTATCAACAAAAGTTTATTTCATTATACGAACTTGAAACAGACAAATTAATTTAGGAAATGTTTTATTTGTAGAGAGACGATCACTGCAAGCTGGGAAATAGCGAATGTCTCATCCCATGATGAGGGTTACTTTGAATGTTTTGCTACTAGCACTGCAGGAAGTGCATGGGCTCAGACATTTTTTGATGTAAATGGTAAGTAATAATATGATGGAGTAACAGTAATAGTTTTGATGCATTTTTATGGTTAAGTATGAGCGTCCAGAAATATTTCATATATTATACTAAATGACACAAATATACTGCAATGCTGTGGAAATTATTCAGATTGTAGCGTTGATCAGTCAATGCATGATATACTAATAAAGGCCAATGTGTGAATGACATTACTCCATTATTTAGCAAATCCTGCATTGCAGAGTAGAGCCACACATACAGTTCCAAGAGGATAATGCACTAATAAGGCACAAATTAACATATTGGGCCTGATTAATCTTCAGACGTAAGTCACGTTGCGTGCTGTATCTTGTATGAAATTGCACTGAGCGTGCTCAGAAACGGACTTAACACCAGTGGAGACAATTGCATCAAATTCATGTCCAAACGCAAATGACACTTCCGACTGCCTACGAGTTGAAGAGCGGAACAGTGGCGGGAAGGGTCGGGCGCACATAGGCAATGTACAGTAAGGTCGTACTGAGGTCGAGCGCACGCACATTCGACCGATTCCAGCTCTGGGCATCTCTTGGGTATCATTTGCACCAGCTGCAAGGCAGGTGTCAGTACCAACTGATAGTGATGGCTGACATGTATTTTATTTTAAAAGTAAAGTAAACAAAAGCAATCAATTATGTTTTTGCATTTGCATTATGTTTGTATTAAATGCTAGCATTAGCGATATCAAAACTATAACCTTTTTTGACTTTTTATGGAACTTTGCAACTTTGAATCCACCTCTAACTAAATGTGTCTAAAACTGTATTGAACTGAATTGGAGAAACTGATCCAAAGAGGCTGGGAATTAAAGAATTGCTTACTGACAATAAATATTTGTGAAGTTGTAGGACAAACACCACACTTGCATACTTAGGGCCAGATTTAGAGTTGCACGCAATTTACAATGAAATCGTAAGTGTAAATTGCCACCCGTAATTTGCACAGTATTTAAAGTGACCACGATCTTTAGATCCATGCGACTTAGAATACTGTACAAATTGCACAAACACGCCTCTTTGTCTGCCTTATGGGCCGGCGTGTAAGTGTATCATGTACAGTGCCAGGGGAGGGCTGGCAAATATTAGCCCTGGGCCCTGGTTGCAAGACTCCACTCAGCAGTCTATTTTAAAGGGAAAAAAAACAGGTGGCACATTGACCCAGCCCAAGGTAGCCCACTATGGGACTAGCCCAGGGGGCAGATGACCCCCTGCCCCCTTGCCCTCCAGCCCAGCCTGCCCCTGCACAGCACCCTGTAAAGCAGATGATTAAATAAAGAAAAATTTAAAAAAAAAGTTAAAATTGTTATTTTCCCCCCTAAAAAGCAGAAGGGTTGGTTATGCTGTTTGGGAGGGGGTATACACCTTTTCTTTTAATTTATTTATTTTTTAACTTTGTTTTTTAATACATCAAGGGCTCTTGCACCAGCTGAAACCAACAGGAAAAGATACGTCTCCTACAGACCTATCTGCAGTTACTTTCAACTCATAATAGCATGTAAAGAGCATGAACAGGCCTTTACACTGCTAGGCTCACCCACTACAGATCTCCCCAATTCCACCTCTCTAAGCGCAGAGAGGTGCAACGGAGAGATCTGTCTCAGTCAAAATGCAAACTGAGATGGATCTTTGGCCAAAAGTGCTTTTTGCACTGATCAGAAGGACTTGCGCCTGACTCTAAATGAGGCCCTTAGTCTATAAGAATTATTTACATAGATATGAATTATGCAAAAATAGTCCTTTTAGTTGCTTTATCTGTATTGCATTTATTATTACTGGACACATAACAATAGTTTCTGTTATTTGTATTACTATTTTTATTATTGTATTATTGTGTTTTGTAGAACCACCTCCTGCAATTAAAGCTATAAATAATATGACTGTCCATATTGGAAAACAAGCTATATTGACGTGTGATGTCCAGAGTACAGTTCGTTACAATTTTACATGGTGGAGGAACAACCTTGATTTAAGGCATGAAAATGTGTCTACGATTCACATCCTGACCAATAATTCTCTGAAGATAACTAGTGTAAAGATCAGTGATGCAGGAGAATATGTCTGCTATGCATCCAATGAAGGCGGCACAACTGCAGCTACTATATTTCTTACTGTGCAAGGTACTGTCATTTGCTACCATTTATTTATGAAGAGACAGCACATTTCGCCATCGGAGCAAAGGACAGAAATCGCCAGTCTCGGACTGACCAGTACAATTATTAGAACACATGACTAACTTGAAACAGTTAAGGAAAAATATGTATTATTGAAGTCTGAAACAATAGCAAACTACAGAAGCTATAAGCCATATTTATTAAGCAAACATTTTAGATTTTTCTGCTTAAACACTTTTCAGTTTAGCATAAGCATGAGGGGACATCTGGACAGTCTTTATCACACTTAGCACTTTTTCTCTGTTGGAAAAAGTGTATCTTGCAGTACTTTTCTTCAGCAAATTGCCACTGGAAGAGGCAAGATATATCCAATTAAACATATAGGACATGAGACTATTGCCATCTGTTCAGAGCTAGTGCAAAAGTCAAGTACATTTGTTGAGTGGAAGTGGCTGTGCACTCATTGGCACAGCAAGGAACACCCCTAAAAATGTACCCCCTCCAGTCATTTATCTAATTTTATTCATCTCATTTTGCAAATTGCAGTTTAGTTTATGCAGCTTTCCGCAAAACCAGTGTATCTACTCTTGGAAAGTACACATTTACACCACCCATCTCCCATTGGTCCTATGTATATGCTGCCATCTCGCTCCATAAACCTGTGCCCTTTTGTGTAAATTGAGGTACACTTGTGCTAATCTAGGTGATTGGCTCCTCCGAAGAGGGTTTCACACTGCACCTTGGCCATTTATAAATCAGGTCCAGTATTTTGAGAAGTATTACAGTCACAAACGTTAGCAGACATAAGAATGTGTTCAATACAAAGAGAAATGTCTCTGCAGTGCTGTAGCTTTCAATTTTGAATCTGAGTAAAAACTATTTGAATTATGAATATTTGTTTTCGTCATAGATCCACCAAACGTTGTTGTAGATCCCAGAAATATTACTTTTACTAAAGGAACAAGAATTAAATTAAAGTGCTCTGCAACAGGCTATCCCCCACCTCAGATAGTTTGGATGCACAATGACATGTTTGTCAGATTCTCCAACAGGTGAGATAATGGTTAGCATGGTTCTGCCTCAGTATAAACAAGTGACTAATATTGGCTACATAAGCTAAAATGTTAAATGTATGATTTCTGGTGTAGACAAGTATATAAACTGATGTGTTAAATATTTTCAAATCTAAGTAATGATAAGCATTATGGGGCTCATGCTGAGATGAACGCAATTTGCATTATTGGAATTTAATCCGCTTTCTTACTTCTTACTTCTGAACAAGTGCACACAGCACTAATTTTGGAACTAGTGCTTTGTTTGTTTGCTCAGAAGTAAAAAAGCGTATTATATGTCAAAAACGCAAATTGCTTTCAATTCAACATGAACCCTCCTATGTACTATACATAAAGTAGTTAATTATTTCCTTGCGAATTGTTCTCCTTAAATTTGTATATTAAAAAAAATAAATTTTTCTTTTTATTGTTCAGCATAGTTGTGTTTGGTTGAGGAAATTATAGGCTTGTACACATATTTTCCTTTCAATGCTACTTGCCTGTCTATAGGACTTCTAACCCCACTAAAATTAATGTTAATTGCCTTAGCAATGTTACAATGGTTTATTCATTAACATGAGTTTATATTCTTTTAAACTCTTTTAAATTGCACTTACAATCTGAATGGGCAAATTGATGGTCAGATGAATAAGCAATGGGCAACTATTATATATCCCCTATCCATGTAAGGCCGACTCAATCATAAGTGAGTCCAGGCAGTTGCCAATGGTGCCAATGGTTAAGGGTCACCTAAACACTGAATGAGTGACATAATGTCGCTCATCCTGTGCCATGGAGCGCCGACCACTGACATGGAGAAGCAACCGGCAGCTTCATACATGTGCTGTTGCTCCTCAATGTCAGAGTTTACCTGTCACATAGCCAAGCACCACATTCCCAGTCTAAAGAGCAGAGGATGCCACCCCCAACTCTCGTCTACTAAGGTAAGAAGAAGCGGAAGGGGCAACAATGCTAGAGGAGGGGCACCAACCACTTCAGAGGGGTGAGTTGAGTCAACTAGAGAACCCCAGGACTTGTGCCAGCCCAGCATCTATGCCAGATATTTCCAAATGCTTTATGTTACTTATAAATGGCATCTTAATTTACTATTAATACTTTTATGCAGGTATATATTAACAGAAGATGGTAGCTTTATTATTAAAAATGCAATGGACAAAGACTCCGGAGTTTACACATGTCTGGCTACTAACACTGCTGGTACAGATAGTCAAGCATCAGTACTTGTATACATCGGTAAGTAAAAAAGTATACAGTATGTACAGTATTTGCGTATAGGTCAAGGGATTTCTTAAATAAGATTTCTATGGCTTATACTACCAGACCATCTGCTTTAGTTTAATGAAATACAAAACAGTTTTCAGTGGAGAGTTGGCAGGAGGGTGAAGTTGCACTCCAGGCTACTTATGTTTTTACAGATGAGGACGGGTATCCTGAGAGAAGGGCAATACTTCCATCAGTGCTGCCATTAATGCACTCAGCAGTGCACAGTCTCTGTATAAGGACCTATGTGGTGGTTAAGTGGATATCACTGGCCCATATCACTTTATAGACAGACATGGTTATATACTACATAAGTTCACCTGCCATCACATCAGCAGTTCTCTCCTCTATATTACTTTGCAATACCCTGAAACTGTAGGCATGTCCGGTTCTACCATGGGCCAATGGTTGTCTCGCCCTACAGCTTAAAATTTTGCCAATCCTGTCATTCAAATTAATCCTAGAAATGAGAAGATCAATTAAACATTATAATTATATTTTAGTCACTAATTATTTCAAATCATAATAGATATTATATTACCATATTGACCATAGTTTATATGCTTGGAAAAATGACTGAAGTTTTGTACTTTTTTGTGCAAAATCTAAATTTATATAAAGGTTTCATTGTTTTCCAGAGGCTCCTGTTGTGAGAGTCATCAGGAAAGAAATGTTAGTAGCAGTTGATACAGAGACTACAATGCAGTGCGAAGCAACAGGGGTTCCGGGGCCTCATGTGCACTGGGTTAAAGGTACAGATGTAACATTGGTGTACATTAAAACAAGGTGTATGTAATTCTAAATATACTCTAACAATCTTGGAAATGTTCTTTCCTCCAGGTGATTTAAAGTTAAGTACATCATCACGAATATCTATTGATAATCTTCTTGGAACTTTGAGGATTAAAACATCCCTGTATTCAGATGCTGGAGATTATACCTGTGTAGCAGTTAATGAGGCTGGAAAAGCAAGTGGAAAAGTAGTCCTTAGTGTTGGCTGTAAGTATACTTTTCTTCTACGTCTATATCTTACACAAAGTAACTTTCTATTACGTGGATGAGGTAAGTAAATGCAGCAGTCATATGTTTTTTCAATGATTGAAATAATACCAGAGGAGGAATCATTAGGGTACAAAGCATGTGTGAAAGCAAAAATAGTACCTTTGTTATTTACCACTAATTATATACATTGTCCTAATTTACGATGCTTATTTAAATACGTACACTTTTATTTTGCTATATTTATCAATCAGTTGTTATATTAATCAGTTCATTGTTTCATAGGTAGCTACAATCAGATGTATTTTAAGATACAGTCATAAGTTAGGGAACACAAAATTATGGGGAAGAAACAAATATTTTTGAATGTGAACAAAATAAAAAGTTTTCTTTATTATTAAATAAGTAGCAATTTCTTTTGACCTCTGTTTACATTTATATTTTCTCAGTCAGTGACAGATCATGAATCACTTTCTAAACAATGGGTCTGATGCTGTGTTAGGAGCAAAGCAAAAAAGGAGTAAATTTTCTCCTGTATAAAACCATGTTACAATATAATGGGTGCAAATTAGTCTATTATTTTGTATATAAGTTAAATACTGGCTGTTTTCATGTAGCACACAAATAGTTGATAGCTTTAATTCAAACTAAAATTTAAAGTTGATCTAGGACATGGCCTATCCCAACTATAAATCTGTTCACACATTTTAAATTGACCTCCCCCTTCAGTGCAACATGGTTTTGCCAAGTTGCAAAGTTACTCCTTTTTTTTTACATTGCACATAACTCAGCTTCAGGCCCAATGTGTGCATGTTTGAACTAATCCTGTTCTTTCCATTCAATCATTTTGCTGATTAGTCTACTAATGAGTTCAGAATTGATAAGAATGTTGGCAGCTACATAATTTCAATCATATGTTGTATTCTGTATCTTACAAATTTACCTGTACCTCAACATGTCAGTTCTAAGTTTTCGGCAATTAAATTTAAAGCGGCGCTGCATTGTAAAGGGAAACTTCCCTTTACAATGCAGCGCCGCTTTAAATTTAATCGCCGAAGACGCTGAACACGCCGGAGTTGAAGAATCCGGACATTAATACATTTGCCCCCTGTAGTTTTATTTTGCTGATTATTCATATTTAACGAAATGAAAACTTTTTTCCAGCTGCTCCTGTGTTCACAGAGAACCCAAGTAATATAGCAATGGATATTGGATCAGATGTGACTTTGCACTGTACTGCACAGGGATTCCCTGAACCGAAGATAAAATGGAGAAAGTTAAATGCCACATCCACATTTTCAAAGCCACTTATGTATAACCAGAAGACTGGGACACTACAGATTAGTAGTAAGTCTACATTGTAAAACAGAGTGCTTCTTAAAAAATAACCGTAAATCAAAGGAGATGTGTTAATTACCTTCATGTATGTAATGATTTCCTATGTATAACAAGAAACCTAAACACAGCAAAGCCTGTTTCCAATCACTTACAATGTATCACTTCTGTTACCTAGGAAACTGAAAGACAGTCACTAAAAGGGACATCCACCTTCAACAAACATATTCAAAATGCATTCTTTATAGCAATACAATACTGTTCCCAACTGATACTAAATGTACTATTATTTTGTACATTAGTTACTTTATCATCGTCCTGATGTGTAGATGTATTGTGCTCTGCTTCAGAGATTCTTAACTTGGTCTAGTCTTGGACAACTAGTTTGTCTGTTCTTGAGTCATCACTGCGTTGCAATAAAAATGTTACTTATAAGAAAACTTCACTTATGTGCAGTTTGTATTAGCAGTTAATTATGCATAATAGACACAAAGGGCTAGATTTACTAAGCTGCGGGTTTGAAAAAGTGGGGATGTTGCCTATAGCAACCAATCAGATTCTAGCTGTCATTTTGTAGAAGGTACTAAATAAATGACAGCTAGAATCTGATTGGTTGCTATAGGCAACATCCCCATTTTTTCAAACCTGCAGCTTAGTAAATCTAGCCCAAAGGGTCTATTTACAAATGTAACCCCTATCCTATCAATAACTGTTTACCATATACATTCTGTAGTTCAGTGGATAGCACTTCTTATTCTGCATCTTTTACCTTTTTTAATGGTCCTGCAGTATTGAATCCGCTGGCTGTGGCACGAGCCCACAGGACTGTTACCTTGTTGCTGTCAATGGGCAGTAATAATTGAAGTCTGTGATGTAGGGAAGATGCCAGTTGGAGGACTCAATACAGCCAGTCCCCCAAACTACTTGAGAGTGAATAGAGGAAATGGTTACTATGAGGACAGCACGATGCCTAGCATGCATAATAAAGCCTACGTTGCTGAGTAATTGCTATACCCGTCCACATTATATAGTGTATACAATTAGGGTTCAATAACTAAGTAGTGCATATCATATTAGGTTATGCTTGTAAATATGTTCAACATAGGTTATAAGTAACTGCTGTGCCCAGTTGGCAAAATTGTTTAAATTGTGCCAGGTCCATTTCAATGTATATAGATAACTGGGTATTATTGGGGAGTCATGTCATGAGAGGCACGTGGATGTCACGCTCTGGTCCCTCAAACGGGTACCTGTCTCGTTACCTGCATCTCACTGATCTTGAAACTGGCATGTTCTGGTGTCAAACTCACACCATTCATTTACCTACTGTCAGATCTGGGCAGGTGCAAGGTCTGTTTCACTTCAGGACCTTCTCCCTCTTTCTTATTGACTAAGTGTTATCGGAGCACTATTTAAACCTCCTGGATTCACCTGTCTGACCACTGTTCTTCAAGCTCACTTCCTGCAGCCTGTGGTTCTAGTTACTGTTCTCCTTGTGGATTGCGTGCACTTCAGTCTGCTCTCAACTCGTGGCCTTTGTTGAACTATCGCTGCTCCAGTATCTCTATTACCATCTCCAGAGTACTTCATCGTGACAGCCTCGGTTCTCTCATCGCTACCTCTCAGAGCCATGAGCTGTTATCCCGAGTTACCTCCGCTACTTCAGTCTGCTCTCAGCTCGTGGCCTGTGTTGAACTATCGTTGCTCCATTATCTCTATTACCATCTCCAGAGTACTTCATCGTGACAGCCTCGGTTCTCTCATCGCTACCTCTCAGAGCCATGAGCTGTTACCCCGAGGTACCTCCGCTACTTCAGTCTGCTCTCAGCTCGTGGCCTGTGTTGAACTATCGCTGCTCCAGTATCTCTATTACCATCTCCAGAGTACTTCATCGTGACAGCCTCGGTTCTCTCATCGCTACCTCTCAGAGCCGCTACTACGTCTGTGACTCATCAGCTGTTGTCCCGAGTTACCTCCACTACTTAAGTCTGCTCTCAGCTCGTGGCCTGTGTCGAACTATCGCTGCTCCAGTATCTCTATTACTATCTCGTAATATTACTTCATCGTGACAGCCTCGGTTCTCTCATCGCTACCTCTCAGAGCCATGAGCTGTTATCCCGAGTTACCTCTGCTACTTCAGTCTGCTCTCAACTCGTGGCCTGTGTTAAACTATCGTTGCTCCATTATCTCTATTACCATCTCCAGAGTACTTCATCGTGACAGCCTCGGTTCTCTCATCGCTACCTCTCAGAGCCATCAGCTGTTACCCCGAGTTACCTCCGCTACTTCAGTCTGCTCTCAGCTCGTGGCCTGTGTTGAACTATTGCTGCTCCAGTATCTCTATTACCATCTCCAGAGTACTTCATTGTGACAGCCTCGGTTCTCTCACCGCTACCTTGCAGAGCAGCTACTACTCCTGTCACTCATCAGCTGTTGTCTACTATTCTCCTATGTTGCTTTCTCCAGCAGCATGATGGCTAAGTGTTTAGCACGTCTGCCTTACAGCACTGGAGTCATGCGTTCACTTCCCGACCATGACCTTATCTGTGAGAAGTTTGTATGTTCTCCTCGTGTTTGCGTGGGTTTCAACCAGGTGCTCCGGTTTCCTCCCACACTCCAAAAACATACTGGTAGGTTAATTGACTGCTAACAAAATTGATCCTAGTCTGTCTGTGTGTGTGTATGTTGGGGAATTTAGACTGTAAGCCCCAATGGGGAAAGGATTGATGTGAGTGAGTTCTCTGTACAGCGCTGCGGAATTAGTGGCGCTATATAAATTAATGACGATGATGATCGCCATCCTGCTTAGTACATTTGCAGGAGGGATCTGTAGAGTCTTAAAAACTACTCACAAATACCTTTAACCTAAAAGACATTTTTATCTCTAGAGATATGTGTTCACATGTCCATAACTTTCATAGATTGTCGATATAAGACGGATTCTCTATTTTTTATTTACATTCACATGCTTCATTATTAGGGAAAATAAATGAATTATTGGTAAGTAGCTATCTAAAATAAGTGGAAATCATTGTTATATTGAACACATTTTAGGCTTTTGTTAGTACAGAATTTGCTAGTTGTTATCTTATTGAAGTGCAGTAGGCTGAATCTTATAAATAAGTAACACAGAAAACTGTGAAATTCAGCTAAACAAAGTGAAATTGTGAACATTTTTACCATTTTTGTGCGGATCACAGTTATTACCAGCATTCTGTGTTGCTTCTGTTTGTCAGTGTTCTGGTTCAATGGCGACTTATTAGCTATTACTTAGTATATATATTATATATATAAATATTTATTTTAGATCTATGGGTTGGAGATGAAGGTACCTATTTGTGTGAAGCTGAGAATCAGTTTGGAAAAGTTCAGTCCCAAGTCATTGTTACACTAACAGGACTAGGTAAGATATCTTTTCCAGATTCATGGACTTTTAAAACTCTTATCTTGATCTATAAAGCCAGATAATGTCAACATTGAACTGGCAGGAAATGCAGGGTGTTATTGCTGCTCGAATATATGCATACTTGCCAACTCTCCCTGAATGTCCGGGAGACTCCCGAAATTCGGGTCGGTCTCACGGACTCCCGGGAGGGCTGGCAAATCTCCTGCATCCTGCATTTGCGGGGCTAAAATGACGTGATTTGCGGTGAAACCCATACATTTTGGCCCCGCCCCCGCGACAAAACGGCATATTTGATGTGGGGGCGGGGCCAAAATGACACAATTCACGTGCCCCGCCCCCTGTCGCTCTCTAGACACGCCCCTCTCCCGAATACAATTTACCAAAGGTAGGCAAGCATGAATATATGTCACGTTTTAATCTATATCTAAAACCGTGAATTAGACCACTTATAATATGTTTACAAACATAACTCTTTCTTGTAGGCATTCAATACAGTTATGTTACCTCCTCTCAAGTGCAGCACTGTGAGGTTGGCCTGGTATATTTGGCCTAAAGCAGCACACAGATAAATCTGGACCTAGTCTTGGTATTTTCAGGCCCGGCGCTCCCATTAGGCAACCTTAGGCAGTTGCCTAGGGCGCCGGGACCTGCAGGGCGCCGCTAGATTGTCTAATCTAGTCAGTTGTTCCAAGAAGAGGATGGCGGCGGCCATTACAAAATAGCAACAGGCGCCCCTCCGCCGCTGCACTTCTGTCCCAAAACGCTGTCAGCGGTTTGGGACAGAAGTGCAGCGGCGAAGGGGCGCCTGCTGCTATTTTGTAATGGCCGCCGCCGTCCTCTTCTTTATCTGATATGATGCGCCCTTACATACCTCTCCCGGAGTTAAACATCTGAAATATGACGTTATACCAGGAAGTGCAGAGGGATCTGGGTAATGTAGTTTTATGGTTTCCTCTTCTCCTTTGAAATTTTTCCTAGGGCGCCGATAACGCTAGCACCGGCCCTGGGTATTTTAATAGACTATGTTTCTCTGTAGAAGGTTAATGAAAGCTGACCAATAATTCTTCTAATTTTTGTATCAATGCACCTCTTCTTAGTAATTCCTGCAATTGGAGAGAGCCCTTCCATGGTGAGTGTTATTGAAGGAAACCAGATCACTTTGCCATGTGTTATCTTAGCTGGAAATCCTCTTCCAGTGAGACAGTGGTTTAAGGACAACATAGTGGTAAGTGCCATTAATTATCATTGCTATTAAATTGTAATTCATATTACTATTTGTGAAACGTAACAATTGAGACATGCACATGTCTTGTTACATGTAAACAAAAGGATGCTAAAGCCAAATGTGGGCCTGCACAAGAAACAATGTACATTATTAACATACACAACACAGGACAGATTGACATATACAAAATGGTAAAAACCAATACTTGGAGGCGCCTACAAATGAACATCTAAAAACATAATTATTAAATAAAAAGCTTTTTAGACATCTATATGTGACATGGCACATAGACAAACTGAACTCTTGAATAATATGGAAATTATTTATTTATCTAATAGAATTAGCAAAAACATATATATTATCAATACAATATTAAAATATAAAAAAATGAAAATATATAAGTATTTAATATATAAGTATCTTCAACCTGTGTCTGTGTCTGTGTCTCTGTCTATGTGGTAGAGTGGCTCACAGTGTTCAGACTTTGCTTTAGTAACTTGCAAGTCAGGGTTTGTGTCCCTGACATGACACTAGGAAAATAGTTTATTATTTTTTTCTAATGTAATATGTTTGTTGGTCTCCATGCTCTAATTATTATATATAAAAAGAATATATAACCAGGATGTACCTGAATGAGTATCAATGAGGGGATATATATCTAAAAAATAAAAAATAACAAAGTAGACAAAAATTATAATAGCACATGAAATATATACATATATGTGTGGACATGTGTTTTTTTTGTAATATATCTGTTTGAGTGACTTAGACTGAACTCCTGGACATGTTTAATAAAGTTTGATCTAAATTTTTATGCAGCTATAACTGTTTTAAGTAGGAGTAATTAAATGTGTTTGACAGCTAGTTATCCACTTAAGAAAGATGCTGACTGGTCAAAGTGGGGTAAAAAAAATAGTAGAAGTGAAACATCTTATGCATTTGGATACTGGGATAATATTCAGACCACTTAGATCTATTGAAGTAAAAGCATTGTATTAAAACACTGCTATATAATTCTCCCTATTTGCCTGTTATGCTGCTAAGACAGATCCATCAGTGAACATTGCGCTCAGCTGCCACGATCTACAGCTCCTGTCAGGCTCTTTCCTTCAATCAGACTCTTGTGATCTACCGGATCTACAGCTCCTGTCAGGCTCTTTCCTCCAGTCAGACTCTTGTGATCTACAGGATCTACAGCTCCTGTCAGGCTCTTTCCTCCAGTCAGACTCTTGTGATCTACAGGATCTACAGCTCCTGTCAGGCTCTTTCCTCCAGTCAGACTCTTGTGATCTACAGGATCTACAGCTCCTGTTAGGTTCTTTCCCTCAGTCAGACTTTTGTGAGTAAAACATCCTAAGTGATTTGTGGGATCCATTGGGCTGTCTAAATACAGAGGAGAAGATACTATTTTCCCTAAAACAGCCACTCGCACCAGTATTGATTACAATCTCACTTCTAGGACAGTTAAAAGGGAGTGTGTGCCATCTACTGATTGACAGCGTCTATTTCTATTACTACAATACAGAGACTATATACGGATATAATCCATATTTAATGAAAAGGGAGTAAAGTTAATACTAAACGGAAAATTCCTTTCATACACACAAATATTGAGAACCATGCATCAATGATTTCACCAGAAGGAAGTTTAAAACTCCACATTTAGGGAATTCAAATGTGCTGCCTAATCATATCCTATTTATACATTTAACATTGCATTGGTGTTTTTTTGCATGTGTACCTATTTTGATAAATTCAGCAATACTTCTTATAATCTTTATAGTGGTTTTCTTATATGTATATTTAGTCTGTCTACAGCAAGATTTTTTACTTTTTTAATATTTTAATATTGTATTGAATATATTTATGTTTTTTGCTATTTCTAACAAATAAATAAATCATTTGTATGTTGTTCAGGAGTTCAGTTTGTCTATGTGCCATGTGACATATAGATGTCTAAAAAGCTTTTTACTCAATAATTACATTTTTAGATGTTCATCTGCGGCGCTCCCAAGTATTGTTTTTTGCTATTTGCATTCACACAGGGGAAGTGGCATATCCCCTCTATTGGGGTGTGACTCTTTTTGATGAACTCTTATACTTCATATCATTTATATTTATTGTTTTTGTGTATTATTGCCTAGGAGGTTATTGTGTGTTTTGTGACATATACACAACACCTGAAGAAGCAGCATTGGATTCATGTAAAGTTCTCCCTCACACACTGTGCCGAATACACTACACATTACAAACTCAATGAGTTTTCTCTCATTACTACCTTACATCTCTTCTATACCATAAGGAGAGCTGAACTGCAACAGTTTGAGAAAGGCCCTTTACTTTTTCAGCATGACAATGCCCCAGTGCACAAAGTGAGGTCCATCAAAAAAGGGTTTTCTCAGTTTGGTGTCTAAGAACTTGACTTGCCTGCACGGAGCTCTGCCCTCATCCCCCCTGAAGAGCCTTTGGGATGAAGTGGAACATGTACTGTGAGCCAGGTCTCTTCACCCATCAGTGCCTGACCTCATTAATGTTCTTGTGGCCAAATAAATGTGAATCCCCACAGCAATGTTCCAAAATCTAGTGGAAAGACTTCCATAAAACTTTATGGAGAGAAGGGGTTTTCAAGCACAGACCAAGGACAATAAGGGCATGTTATAGACCTGGAGAAACAATCATATATGTCTGGTAGGAGGCATGTCTTATGCACCTGCTAGAGGGCAGGTGCAAATATACGTTTATGATGATGACTTGTTGAAGCAGAGCTGGAAGCATCTCGAGATGTGTACAGCTCTGAATATGGAAGTACATATGCAGGGGAGTGCTGACAAATTTTAGCCTGGGGGCAATACTCGACTCAGAAGCTTATGTATAGGAAAAAAATGCAGGAAGCCCAGTGACCCAGCCCAAAGTAGGCCACTATGGGACCTACCCGGAGGGCAATTGCCCCACTGGCCCCCGCCCAGCCTGCCCCTGTACATATGATATTTTTTCCTGCACTTTTTTAAGTGTGATTTACACCCATTTCACAACCAACGCTACCCCTTTATCTGCATCAGAATAAAACAAAGGTTTTTATGTAAGGTAAAGAGTAATTGTATCAATGTAGTAATGATAAAAACACATTCAAAAACAGTTGTTAAGACACCAATTTGGCTTGCATATAGGATTAAACATTTCATTTCTACAGTAATTTTACAAGGAGTAATTAAGAAGTAAGGAGCTCTATTATATACTTGCAATAACAAAGTTCTAAAAATTCAAGAGAACCAGACCTGAACATGTTAATGCAGTGTATGAAGGGAATAGTCACATGCACTAGTAGCTCAGTCATCTCAGAGCTATTCCGTTAATGTGAAATATCCATAGCTATTTTTTTTCCAAATCTGCTAGTGATCAAACTACAGTGGCCAAAAACTGCTTAAGAAATGATGACAGAGAGGGGCTAATTTAAATGTCTGAGGCACAGAGCAAAATCATCTTTGGTGAAGCCACACACCGAGATTTCTGCTAAAGTGCAAGGGTTTGCATTGATAGGAGAATAAGTTTGCATTGGTTGATGGGGGCAGAGCTAAAGCATTGTGGAGCAGGGCAAAAATTACTGTAATTTTTATGAACTGAAATTATTAAGGTGAGGTAAAAAGTACAGAAGGTGCAATTTTCAGGTGTTCCTTACATTGCTGAATGATGCACATCCATTTTTGCACTGAGACAACATTTTTAGACAAACTCTGCCAAATTTACATATATAAAATGTTATTATTTTTTTTTAGCTGGTTTCGAACCCATATGTTAGTGTGCGGACAGATGGAAGTCTTCACTTGGAAAGTGTTCATCTGAAAGATGGTGGAGAATATGTATGTGCAGTGACCAACGTTGCCGGTACAAGCAAAAGAGCAACAACTGTCAATGTATATGGTAAGGGAAAATAGAGCAACATTAATTGATATGATTGAATAGCTTATGTAACACCTGACAATAAATGTGTTTTAAATGTTTTAGTTGTTCCTTACCAGCGTACTGGGACACTTGTATATACTAAGCTGGATATGTTATAGGAATGTTGCCATTATATGGGTAATGTTAAAAAAAATAATTTGAGGAATGGCATATGCAACATATTGATTTTCAAAACTGAAATCATGTTGCTAAGATTTCAGTTGGGGTTTTCATGTACTCTTACTTTGTTAAGATTACAATCTTATTTGCTACAATAATTTCATGTTGGTGTATCACTAGATCTTGCAAGTCATTCTAGGGGGTTGCATTTTTTATTCGCTTTCTGAGTGTTTCACTTACAAAGTGATGGGAATTTACAGATGAACAATACAGCTTGCAATCACTGAGCAACAACTGAGTATTGCAATCAACAATCTTCATCTGCTGCATCCAGAATCTGCATTCACCATCTCACTGTATCTTGCAGATTGTATTTCTCAATTTTCCTTGGACACTTGCCATTCATTCTAAAACCACATTGAAAGCCCATGAAAAAGTATCTTTCTTAATATCTCTCCATAGTATTATCCTTAGAATTACAAAATCCTTCAACCCCCCTGCATCACAACCCTTTATTCATTTTGTCTACTTACCGCTCCACTCAGCTCTAACTAACACTCATGAACTTATTTCCTGTCTTTATTTCTTAATGGCAATATCCCCAACCTCAGCACAAAATAATAACTCTTATATTTTATGACCATATTATCTACTGAAATCCATCCTTTTCTAGCAATTAGTGATACATTTAATTATAATTATACACACTCTAGAAATCCAGCAAACCTCAAAGGTATCACCTGTCTCCCACCACTTTCAAAATCCTTTGAATGTGACTTATGGAATGAACACTCCAGCTGTAACAAATGGTAAATTCAAAGATTTTATATTTTTTAAAGTACATACTCTACATTGATTTCAGCATCCTGATTCATGACCTACATACACTTTCTGCCTCCAAACTAATCTCTCTATCCTCTTCTCTGAGCTTCTTGCAGTCAGGAGTGGACCTAGACTTTATTTTTAGGGGGGGGCGATTTATCATAATCATGTCCCTCCATCATCCTCATTGGCTAGCCCCGGTTGACCCCACCACAGCGCTCTATTACCCCGCCCCTCGCCCATTTTGATCTATGTCTTTGACGCAATTTAAAGATAGGCTTGTGCTGATAGGGTGGAGATCCACTACTGCTTGCACTAGCCACTTCACCTACACATCTCTGCCTTTTGTCTTGTTTTCTTCTGACTTTTCGTTTCTGTTTTGTTACAGCTCCTTTACCTCTCTCAGACCATCACCTGATTAACTATCCTCTGTGCACCCTAACTCAACCAAGGTTCCTCATACCAACAGTAATCTCAGTTCCATTGATTTAACCAGCTTTCTTCTTCTCTGCAATAACTTTTATTCACAATTTTACATTCCTTTGCCCTGATTTGACAGCCCCCCATCTTATGATCCAGTTACAGTTTCACCCCAGCTTGACCATGACCTCATCCACAAGGGTAATGCTTCTAAAACAAAGTACAATGCCATTCAGGAAAGTGTCATACTTCTGGCAAATTCCTAAAATATACTGCTTGCCAGGCGCCATCCCCGCACTCTTCCTAGGTGCAGGGGACGGTCGCCTCTCTTTGCCTTGCTAGGTAACAGGACGCACTTCCGGTTTTCAGGGCCTTGCTGCACGCGCATGCGCAAGAATGATCGTGTCCCGTTGCTAGGAAACGGGATGCGCTGCTGACCGCTGAATTATCCCTCACTCCCTGCTATTTAAGTCACACTCTGGCACCATTAGGGTGCCAGAGTATTGGTTTACTCCAGCTCCAGCACTTCCTGTTTATATGCTCCATTGTGGTTTACTGACTTCTGGCTTGTTTCTTCGCTCATTCTTCTGGATCCTGATTTGGTACTGCACAGTCCGTTTGGTTTTGAGCTTCTGCTTATCCCTGACACCTCTCCAGGTTCTCCCTTTGTCCTCCGCTACTGTTTGGCTCGACCTGGACCATCTGACTATTCCTGTTTACAACTCCACCGCGCTAGTAACTCACTTCGAGAAACGCAACCTGTGCATCCCACACAGCGAAGACCAAACCTCCTTGCGGGTTGTCCTGGTGAACAGCAGGATGTGTTAGACTCTGCGTCTCTCTGTTCATTTGCGTAAATACCAACCGGTGCATCTTACAGTGTCTATAAATGTGACACTGCAATACCACTCCTTCTGAAATTTTTGGGATGTGGCCAAACAAATATACCTCTAGTCTCTCATCTCCACTCAGTATTCTAAACCAAAATGTCTCTTCTCAACCCAAACATACCCTTCCAACTACTATCATTTGCCAAGATCTTGCATCCTATGACAAATTAGACAATATTCACTATGAAATTATATCTTTAGATTTTGCTAGAGAGTCCATCATACAAATATTTTAATATATTTTCTATATATGTCAGGAATTATATTTATCCTTTTCTATTTTAGTTAGCCCTATCATTCAACACGGACCCCAAATTTTCAGTACAATTGAAGGACATGCAGTATCTCTACCATGCAAAGCCAGTGGAGTACCGAAACCATCTATTATCTGGAAAAAGGTAACTATATCTAAGTGTATACTACAATTTAGGAAATCATATGCAATTACATGTTATGTGGCAGATGTCTGTGTTTTAAAATACAGTGATCCCTATTTTACACTGCCAGCTTAGAAAATGCAAAAACCTGACATTAAAAGGGTGTTAATGTTTATATAGAGGGCAACACATAATAGTATTAAAATATTTTATAATAGTGTTACGATAGTCAACCTGATAGTATGTAAAGGTGGTTGTATAAAGAGCAGGCACTGGGACACATTTTTTTACAATAACATAGAGGGCCTGATTAATTAAGGAACGTAAAATGAATGTTCTGTACATTTTGTAAAAATGCATCTAAATCAGGCACACGCATGTTTATATTCAACAAGGAGTGCAAAAAATAAGTCTGATGATCAATACAGGTCTTAGTCCTCTAACAGACAATACACTGCAGTATATGTCCAATGTATATGTAGAATATAAAGTCACAAAAGAACGCACAGAAAAAAAGTCAATTAATGTCACCTGTTAATAATATAGTAATTACAAAACATTAAAAAAATAAACAAAATGTAAAATACATTTATTAGGATGTTATTAATGTCTATTGTAGATAAAATACATGTGTACAGTTGCTTCTGATTGCAAACACATGTTCTAGCTTGTATACGCGGCAGTCACCACTAGTAATCGGCAGTTACACCCGACCTGTAGCCCCTTTTTCTCGTGTTTGGCATCTTGTTTTACGGCAGTTGTAACAGTGACTGTAGATATACAAAGACTCCCAATCCTATGCTAATTTTTATCAGTGTTTAAGGGGTTGGCCAACCCGTTTCATTGTTTATTTTACTATAAAAATTTATTTATACAATATTAAATACATTTTATTATTGATATTAACTATCAATTAGTACAATAGCTGTTAGAAAGATAGATAAATTCAAATTTTCATATTAAAAATTTACATTTTTCATAGTCATTAACATTTTATTCCAATTTTGTTGACAGCCTAATCTCATTTGATTGGAAGTATTTTTAAATCTATAGTCACTGCCTCACTGGTTTGTTACTGGAAGCATCACACGAAATTCAGGGTAAAAAGCAAAGTGAATAGTTGTTCATCATCAATACAGGTTATTTATTAAATGCTTATGAACGGAACACCTAGGGCTAAATTTACTAAACTGTGGGTTTGAAAAAGTGGAGATGTTGCCTATAACAACCAATCAGATTCTAGTTATAATTTATTTATTACATTCTACAAAATGGCAGCTAGAATCTGATTGGTTGCTATAGGCAACATCTCCACTTTTTCAAACCCGCAGTTTAGTAAATATACCCCTTAGAGTTTTTTAAATAAACAAATCAATCAATCTGTATTAAATCTATACTAAGGCAATATATATTAAAGTACATTTGGTAGTTATTTTAAGACAATCTATAATTTAAAAAGTTTCACAAGTTTAGAACAGATACAATGACTTCAAACAACTAGCATGAAGGATTTTGTGTAGAAGTTCATGGAGGGGAGGGGGGGCACAGTCTTTGCGCACCCGGCAGAAATCATGTGGGGGGGGGGGGCAACTGCCCCCTCTGTCCCCCGGGTTCCTACACCCCTGTCTCTGACATAGGGTTTGTCTCATGCACAGAGCAATTTTACAAAAAATACTCCACGTATCGGCATTTACGTGCCTTAATTTATATGGCCCAGTGGGTCTAATTTATCTTTAGGATCAAATACATTTAATAGTGCAAAGTTACATTTTTACAAATCATGTTGCAATGTACATTTTTCCAGTTATGGATTTGTGTCCCACCAGTCTTGTGGTACTGTCTGTCTTAAAAAGAAGTCCATAAGAAAAACAAGAAAATTACCTTTGCTACCAAACTTAGTTCTCTTAGCACATCAATGCGATACTTTTGGTTAGAATTTGTAACGTGTGGCAGTTGTTATATATTAGCAAATTATTTGGTGTGTATATATACATATATGTGTGTATATCTATATATGTATACAAAGAGAGAAAGAGAGAGATAGGTATGTATATATATATATATTTATTTATTTTGTTCATTAGAGACACAATGTTAAATGGTTCGTTTCAGTTGTTGCAAAACAACATTTCGCCTACAAAGTTTTGTTTGTTAGAAAAAATCCAAATATTCTTGCTTAGCCTTTATCACCAGTAATTGTTGGACCTGGGGGCATGGTTTTAGAGTGCATGTGTTGTTTCACAAAGGGGCTCTGTGATGTTGAAAGTGATTTGAAAGGCTGCATTCCTGTGAATATTGGAGGGTGGTGTCTTTCTTTGAGTTCAAATCTCTTTTTCTTTTTCCCTCCACTCATTCTCCAAATTATATAAACACTGCAATTTACAGTATATGTGGTATTGACATAGAGGTACAAACATAATGCACAGTACATAGAACAACATGAAAGTTAATATTCACCCATTGATGTGTACAATATATGTATATATATATATATATATATATGTATATATATATATATATATATATAAATTAACGTTAAATTACGGCTATAAGTAAGTGTTACTTTATAAATATAATCCTAATGTATGTTAGGTGCAGCATTAGGGACTAAATGATACATGGAGCTTTGCACTAAATCACTGTTCCATAAAAAATTTGCTACTGCCTATTTAAAAAGAATTATGGACAGATAATTATTGGATCATTTTGTATACCACATTGTATTGGAGGATATTTTAGTGATTCGCAGTTTCAGCACTAACACATATTTTCCTTTAAAGAAGGGAGAAACAATTGTTCAGAACAATGATTCTATAATCATTGAGTCGGATGGAAGTCTGTTCCTATCTGCTCCAGGAGGGGAGGATTCTGGAGAATATTCTTGCAGTGCAGTAAATGCTGCAGGATATGCAGCACGTAAAGTTCAACTTACAGTTTATGGTAAGCTGCGCATTATTGCTACTATATATTTTAATAATATTTAATTTAATTATAACAATTGGGGCTATGAAAACAGCATGCATACTGTATGCTCCTAGAAAAACAGCCACAACCTTTTGTCTGGGTGCTTAATGTAGTCCAACAGACCATTGCTCATAATTCGCAAAAATAATTAAATTTGATTTCATCTTATATCATTATTTAAAAAATCATTCTTTAGTGTAATGTAATGGATATTTAAATGAAAAATAATAAAAGATAAGTTAATGATGCATAATTAAGAGAAATTGAAAGAAGCACATTAATACGCCTTGGTTTGCGGAGCAGCGCAGAAATGAGATTTCATTTTCCTACTTCAACTTAACAGATATTTTCCTTTAATACTACCTCAGCAGGTTTTTTAATAGAAATGATAAATTACACAGCTGTTATCATTATAAAGCCATAAAAGATATATAAATATGTTAAAAATGGTGATGAGTTTGCTAGTTTTAGGAACCAAGCAGACCCTTATGGTTGTCAATGGAGGAATTTAGCATTTAGCGCTTCATGTCAGACCCAAAAGAGTCATCATTTAGAAGGAAAGAGCAATGAAGGATTTGGTACCAAAAGAGTTGCAGTGCATTTTTCATATTTGTTATTACTATCATGTGGATATCGAGACCCAGTGATGTATCATGTATACCATCCACAACAAAGGGTGCTTACGATATATTGTTGTATATTGTTACTAGATTCATATCTTTATTTTATTTGTCAATTTTTTGGCTGCATAAAATATTCTGTATAACACCTAAAATGCTGAAAGCAATTCAGTATCATCATTGTGAAGTTATATAAATGATGTGGAATATAGACATTGTAGGCAACCAATATTATATATCAAATTTGTTTTTTTTTTCAGTAAAACCCAGAATTTGGAATCCAGAATCAATAAGCCCCAAAGAAAGTTCTAAAAGTCAGATAGAAATATCAGTGAAAGTAGGTGATGATGTGATCCTTCCATGTGAGGTAAAGAGTGTTCCTCCTCCATTTATTACCTGGGCAAAGGAGAAACAGCTCATTTCACCATTTTCTCAGAGGTACAGTAACATATCTCTAGATAATATACACTGCATATTTTACACTACTCTTACTCTTACCTAAACACAGTAGAGCTAGACCTTTTGTAGGCATGACCAACATACAAGATAATTACTGTTTTTCCCCCAGGATTCACTACTAATATTTCTGTAAAAGTATCTTTCTTTTTCTCCTTTTTGGGTTACAATCTCCTTAATATACTGGCAAATATATGTATGACCATTTAATACCGTTAACAACTCCTCGCAAAAGGTATTTCTGAATTAACCCATGAAATATCATTTTTATATTTCTTTATATCAACAAGTTTCAAGAATAATCACGACAAGATATAGGATTTGTTTAAAGTGTGTTGTATTATATTATAGAACAATAAACAGCGTAACAATATTGTACACACAATATAGCTTTAGTGCAATATATATCATACTTATTGCCTGTAATATAGATATATATGTAATTGTGTGTATTTTGACTAACTATTGTCTAAAGGTGTGTGTGTGTGTGCATTGTGTAGTGAAGGGGGAGGGGAGAATCCATACAGACCACAAACATACCTCACTTAAAGTCTAGCGGCCATTTTCAAGCACATGGTTTCAACCAGTTCAAACTACTACACTTTCTATGCATAAACCAACATAACCTGCACTTTCTATGCATATCTAACAATCTGATCACTTAACCACAATCTGATCACTTCCTAATCCATCACTTTCTATGCAATGTAGTCACCATCCAAAATGGCTGACTTGCCATGCTTGTAGGCCCACAAGGCCTACTAAACAATTACAGTTACTAAACAATGTGAACTCAGTACAGACCCATTACTCATTACAAGCAGTATTTAGCCAATCCACCACAAATAGCTCTATAGTCAGCAGTAAATGCACAATGTCCATTGGCCAATTTTAACACATGATATTTCACACATAGCACAAACATCTCCATTACCAAAGCCTAACAAATCGATCCAAATTCAAACACAAATGCTATCATTTATCCCAACCAGGATCCAGACTATGTATAGTACAGCACTCCACAAGTCACAGCACAGCATTAACTATGTATAAACACAAATGCTTTCATTTATCCCAACCAGGCATGCATTTATGTAACTCTGTCCATATAACTCTGTCCATATCAATCCAAACTTTCATTCTCACTTAAACTTTCATATCACTTACAACAAATAATCATTCATTCTTATGTCCTCCATTCAACAACACATTATAACATGCTCACACTCACCTTTCATGTCATGCACACTCCATACTAGTCAGGGCCTAAGTAGGCCTGTTCACCTAGAAGCTACATTACCTATCAGTCCGAAATCCAGCATGGAGTAAAAATGTCCAGGCTAATTTCTTTGTCTACTAAACACCTCTTGTGGGCGGAGTCTGGAAGCTGGCTATAGGCTTTCATTTGCTAATTACAGACAAAATGCTGAAAACCTGTTTAAGTATTTAGTTACCACCCACAATCACAGGTGGGGGGCAGATTTTCATGTGCACAGTCACCTTTCAATTCAATTGTGGCTGCATCTCTGTTATAGGTTATAAAATGAAACATAAATAAGATTATTTATGCACTCTTTATCATTCCCCCTGATGTCAGTTTTCTGTCATTACAGTTAGACTGACAGATATCTGTTGTCATCTCTTATCAGTGTCCCTAGTGTTCCTAGTGATTGTATGTAACATGTATGAGTGTGTGTGAACAGGTGGTCAATAAGGCTACATATTAATATATATATTTGAGTTTGGAATTAATTATGGTAAGGCAATTTTTAGCACAAATATCAAGAAAGAATGGGGGAAGACGCTAATGGATCTCCTACGTTGCCATGTCTGATGAAAAAACCTTGTCTTAGGAGAAAAAATCAACACATGTCAAGGTACTCCCCAATAAATTATCCCTCAACAATTAAATCTAAGATCCGAAGGTTGTTCCATCTTTGGTGTCTCTTCATGATGTCATCATCTTCACCAAGTACGATGGGGGGGGAGTCTTGTGGGGTACAGTCATCTTTGACATCTGGTTTGGATCTCTTCTGTGTCCAAGTCCTGCCATTCTGTGTCCTTAACGACCATCTCAGGATCTCGTGTCATCTGTCAGGGATATCATCTGCTACAGCTGGGCACCGTCTTAATTCTCATCCATCTTGTAGGAAAGAAAAGAAAAATATCAGTTGTTTTGAAATTTTTACTTTTTCCTACCCATCTGTCGTTCCTGCGTCCGGTCCACTTGTAGCATTCCGATATCCTCTGCAGCTGTCCACTTCTTGGTTCCTAATATGGGAAGAAAAACAAAAAATACTCTTCTGGGAATTCTCCCTTCCGAGCATGGTAAGAATCCTATCCCGTCCCCTCTGATGACTTACGAATTTCATTCCAGGTGTTAAAAAAAACAAACAAACATTTTTCTGTCCTATGCGAGTATTATGGAGCAAACTTCACATATTTTTGACCACTAGGTGGCGCCAGGGATCTGTAGACTGACTTATCTTATTACAATACCATAAAAATTCCTTCAAAGTTTCCATGTACCTGGGAAACTCAAATTTTTATACCTTTCTTAGCATTACCATTATCCCCCTTTTTCTCATTTCCAATGATCTATGTATCAGTTGGGAAGGAGAAACAAAGGAATCCTGTTCTTAGTTACCTGCGGAGACAGAAATAAATGTGAGTATACATAATACATTTATGTCACATAACGTCATCTTACCTAATCATATCTCCAAGGACACACGATGTTTAGAGATTTACCCATTTAGTATATTGGTGATGGCAATTTCCCTCTAAAGAACCTCTTTAAACACTTAAAAGCATTAGACATTTTGTACATAACCATCTTTGCTGGGTAGCGGATCTGTATATCCACTACTGATGTTCTCTGTCTAAGAATGAAAACTGATTTAGGTGCACTATTGCCCCTACTGGCCAGCAAAGATTAATGCAACAAAATCACTAAACTACTATTTTGTTTTAAAACTTTTACTGCAGTTGGTAAACAATCACTGCTTAAATCTACTATATGATCCATATCAGTCCCCCTGATCCTGGTGAATAAAACTACTACTCACTGGGGTTTAATTTTATTTAACTCGGTTTTATGGGTATTTATGAACACAAACTTTAGAAATTTGTGTCTGTCATCAACAAGCACTAATATTCATGCCCTGGGTTTCTCCTTGACTCTAGTTTACCATGTCTACATACAATTGTGTGTTTCCCTACCTAGTCCTTATGTAATGATACAACAGTTCTGATGGCATTTATCAGTTGCTGTGTAACCTTACATAAGTGGAAATTTCATGTCACACTTTTGAGTGGCATATACCACTGTGCATTAGGATCCACCTTTTTATCCCTAGGCAATAAAACACATTACCATTATCCAGGGGTTTCATTAATTCTAATGCTACATGTTGCCAAACACCTCCAAAATAATGACATGTAAAATGATCAGATCTATATTTTATCCCGCCTGTTTCCAGAGTACAAACTCTGATGAAGGGGCTGCAATATATATTTGTAACCACTAGGTAGTGTGTCTGTTACCAATATTATTTGTTCTTTACAATATACCATTATAAATTACCTGTATATACCTGGGTTTTTAAAATGAGTAGGATTTTAAATACCACCTCTCTATTATCCCATATGTCCTCATATACAGTTTTAAAACAAATGCATATATATATATATATCTCAGACATTGCAAGGGCTAAATCAATTTTCATTTGTTGACCTAACAGCAAGGACGTCTCCTTGTATACATTCAACTATCTCCAATGACAAAACCCAAATTTTACTTATTATTCCCTATTACTTATGTTACAAGGGCAATTAAGTGTTCAATGCTCTGAGTACATATAATACCTTATTTCTTAGAATTTATAATGTAATGTTTTTTTTACCATCTAAAATCAAGTCTTTTGCAGCCATTTACATACCTACCTGTGGCCTGCTTTACTAAAAGACCTTGATTTAGACATACTACATCTGTGGCATCTTGAATAATATAAATATTCATATTTTACCTGCCGCGACCTGTGATATGGTCCACGTAATTACACCTAGCTTATCAATACATAACCTGATTATAAGCTTACTACTGGTGATCACTATACGTTTTAGCAGGGTTAAACACACAGGTTAAACATACCACACTTTGCGAGTTTCCAAAGTAATTAAAAAAATAAAATCCATATGTTCCATGTTATAGACTTGTGTGTTAATAATGTGTGTGAGTATCCCCCTGTCTACTGAGTGGAAATGCTGTTCTCAATCGTATAATGATTGGTAAATTCGTTTTGCAGATCTGGTTGCACCCAGCCAAAATCGCTAATAATGGCTTTACCGGGGAACCATTGCGCATGATCCGCTCATAATTTAAGTGTCGCCGTAGCCGTACCCACTAAACAACTGTCATAGGCGTGTTTCTACAGAAGTTACATATCGGAATGCCTCTATGGATTACCTAGTATACTTAATCTACAAGATACAAGCAACTTGATCTATCCATATAACATAAAAATATTGTATCAACCCAAAGTAACTATCGGCGTATAATACAATTTGCGCCTTTTTCGCTATTTTCGTCACGTCGAATAATACGCACCCGTGACATCTCCGGTGTACTTTAGAGACATCTTTCTACACAATCTTCCAAAC